>NC_088237.1:300000-505602 GCF_036934945.1 Oncorhynchus masou masou
GCTCCAGGTAGTCCGCCCGGTGGCGTTCGTCGGAGGGGGGGGTACTGTCACGAATCCCGTTTCCTGAGTCTGTGTTTGCCTGTGTTTCTGTCCTGGAGTGTGTTTCCGGTGTCCTGGAACGCACCCTGTCTGGTTGCCGGGCGAATTAGCTTGTTGGGAGATCGATGTTCACCCGCACCTGTATCCCATCAGTAATCTGCACACCTGTCCTGATCATCACCTCTCCCCTTCAAAAGCTCTGACCTGACATCCATTCCCTGCCGGATCGTTAGCCATGAACATTACTCACCTGGATCATTTACCCCATTCCCGCCTGGTCGTGGGAGAATTCCGCTACCCCATTGGATCCACCTATTTACTCCCATCAACTCACCACCGCTGCCCGCTACGCCACTTGGATATATCTACCCATTCACATTCACTTGTAAATAAATACTCACCTTCTTCCTACTCTCCTTGTCCTGGTCTGCTTCTGGGTTCAATTTTGAAAGAACGTGGCACACTCTACAAACAAACCAGTTACCACCATTGTCACATCATTCACAAAAATCATTGATATCATCTGGATAGCTTTAAGCAGTATGTAGATGCAAGCTTTGTCTTTAGGATCTTGCATGGTCTTACCCCTCCACCCCTATGCCGGCATAGCATGCTCATTGGAAAGCCCATCCAGGATAACAAGTGCAGCAACTAGAGGGAATTGTGTTGTCCCCTTTCAACCCAGTAAAATCAGTCAATCGGCCTTCTCTGTTAGAACGACAATATACTGGAATGCAATGCCCATGGACTTGAGAAGCTGCACTGATTATTGTACTTTTAAATGTAAATTGAAAACATAGCTCAAATCCATCCAAACCTATACACTTGTCATCTGTGGTTCCTCATAGGTAAAGACAACAGTTGATGATATATTTTTTTATTATGAATAAGTTGTTGTTAGAATGATATATTATTGGATGTAATGTTTTTGTATTGCTTTGGTGAGTATTTGCATTGTGGCTGTGTAATTGCCGTTACCTGCCCAGGGGCTATTGGTGCAAATGAGCTTTTGGCTAACCCCGGCACATTTACATGGATGTTGCTTAATGTGCATTGTCCCCTATAAATAAATACATTTAGAACAATAGTGTAATAATGTGGGCCTTGTGGGCGGTCTAATTATTTTATAATGAAAGGCTAGAAATGGTAAAAAATGTCCCCTCAGAGAGTCAAATAAGACACTGAGTACAACACTATGTGTGTAGTTCACAATGACAAGCCAAACTAAATGCTGCAGAATTCAGATGAGTTGGAGTCGGATGGAGGATCAGATATTGAGCTTGAAATCGACGTAAACAGATAAAAGAGCTGTGGAGTCACTTTGGTCTGATGGGATGGACCTTCAGAGAAAGTATGCAACACCTGCGGCAGGTGCACAGGGGAAAAGGCCTATGAAACCTGTGTGCAGTGCAACTGATGTGTTTGTAGGGCTTGTAGCCCCAAAGCTGTGTGCTGACTGTGGACCCAAGCATAAAGAGAAGATTGATTAATGCGTAAAGGCACTGGTATAAGGGCACAGTTATCCCATACAATCAACAAATGCCAGTTGTTATATCTTGCCATTAATATTTTCCCACTAATATTTCTTTATGTAATTCATCCTTTACAATTGTCCAGGTGCTTTTGTTTAGGAATAAAGCAAATCATTTCACCTGTGACCTGGCTGGTTACATTATTATTATCTTTTCAGTTTCTCCTTTGTCAAAAGAAGCTGTAACTGGGCTTTATTAATTACTATAACTATATTACTCATCGAATCTACAAATAAAGTTGATCAAACGGATTACACTGTGATGTTTTTATTGTAAGGGAAAAAGAAAATAGGATATAGGCCTGCATTTATTCTAGGACTTAGTAGAATTATACAAAATATATCATTGACTCTATCTAAACAAACAACCTTTGTTGTTCATTTTTTAAATGTATAGATTTACACAAATATTTCTTCATCCAATTAATCCTTCATGATAGTTTATGCACTATTTATCAAGTGCTGGTGCTTATGTTTGCTGTACCTTGCAGGTTGATATGCATCTGATGCTAAAGGGGACGCCTGGCAAAGTTCTCAACATTCTCTAGCGGGTACTTATTGGCTGAAAGCCCAGGCGGTTCTACTGTTAAAGGCCAACTCACAGCTACCACTCCCCCATCTCTCAGACTGTATTCTCTCTTTCTCTCTGTCTGGTCCTGCTCTACTTTCTCTCTCCGTCACCACATCTCGTTTCTGTTTAGATTTGTCTTATTGGTCAGTCTGAAGCATTGTTGGCTAAACCTTTGTCTTCTTTGTGCCATTTCGCTTCCCTGTGCCGTTTTTAAAGTATTGCACTGTAGGGAATAGGAAGCCATTACACAGCTATAGCCATTAAGCCTGTAGCTGTGTTACCAGACCAGAGGGTTGGCTGGAGTAGGCCTATACACTGGATGTACATTGTACATTGTGAATGTGAGGATGGCTGAGAGAATGTGACCACTATTAGCTACTGGACTTGCATCCCAAATTACACTCTATTCCCTATTTAGTGCACTACTTTTGAGCTCGGCCCATATGGTGCAATTTGTGATGCAGGCCTACTAAGCCTGTGGCTCTGCTCTGGGCAAGGGTGCCTGTTCACTACAGCAGATAAATAATGTAACATGAACATATTGATTTCAAAGGTTCCCTACAGTTCCATGTAGCTTTAGCTCAGCCAATGTGTCTGTGTAAGATAACAAGCAAGCAGGAAGTTCCATGATGGTACAAACACACAATGTTAAAGGCTCACCATCGATCTCCACCTGCTCCCATTTCATTAACTCTTTAATTAGTCTCTCCCTGTCTCTCTCTCATATATATATACTATAACTCAGATTGATTTATGCAGGGCTGCAGTTTTGCCAATGATTTTCTCTGAGACGCTTGTGTCCATACTAATCCAGATTCTCAGAATTGCTTTCCAACCAGCCTCTCCTCTGGTGCCATTAAATGTGTGAGTGTGTGTGTGTGCTTGTCAAAAATCTAATGCTATTCTGATCGTGTGTGGGATCTTCTCTCTAAAGTCTAGTCCAGCTTTGACCGAGTAACAACAACCATTCGTCTCCTCAGCTCTCTGTCTCTCTCGTTCTTTCTCCCTCACTGTTTCCTTCTCCCTCTCGCACTCTCTGATGAAAGATCAGATTTACATTAGATGAGTTCAAGAAACAGCCTGGGAGAGTTTAAACAGGGCTACTGCAACATTGTCTCTTTAATAAAATGTTCAGCAGCACTATTCAAAAAAAAGCTAATTCAATAAATATAATAAATTAAATTTGTAAAGCTCATTATACAAAAATAATCTAAATACTTAAAATAAAAATATAAAAATATAAAATAGAGAAATAGTAAAACATTATATACAGTTGAAGTTGGAAATTTAAATACACTTTAGCCAAATACATTTAAACTCAGTGTTTCACAATTCCTGCCATTTAATCCTAGTAAAAATTACCGGGTTTAGGTCAGGTAGGACCACCACTTTATTTTAAGAATGTGAAATGTCATAAAAATAGTAGAGGGAATTATTTATTTCAGCTTTTATTTCTTTCATCACATTCCCAGTTGATCAGAAGTTTACATACACTCAATTAGTATTTGGTAGCATTGGCTATAATTGTTTAACATGGGTCAAACATTTCAGGTAGCCTTCCACAAGCTTCCCACAATACGTTGGATAAATTCTGGCCCATTCCTCCTGACAGAGCTGGTGTAACTGGTTTGTAGGCCTCCTTGCTCGCATACGCATTTTCAGGGCTTTGTGATGGCCACTCCAATACCTTAACTTTGTTGCCCTTAAGCCATTTTATGGAAGTATACTTGGGGTCATTGTCCATTTGGAAGACCCATTTGTGACCGAGCTTTAACTTCCTGACATGTCTTGAGATGTTGCTTCAATATATGCACATAATTTTCCTCTCTCATGATGCTATCTATTTTGTGATGTGCACCAGTCCCTCCTGCAGCAAAGCACCCCCACAACATGATGCTGCCACCCCCGTGCTTCACGGTTGGGATGGTGTTCTTCAGCTTGCAAGCATCCCCCTTTTCCCTCCAAACATAACAATGGTCATTATGGCCAAACAGTTCTATTTTTGTTTCATCAGACCAGAGTACAAAAGTACGATCTTTGTCCCCATGTGCAGTTGCCTCACTGCAGGAGTCCAGCCAGAGCTAGAGTAGCCTCCGGGC
The DNA here is from genome assembly GCF_036934945.1 of Oncorhynchus masou masou. Classification (NCBI taxonomy): domain Eukaryota; kingdom Metazoa; phylum Chordata; class Actinopteri; order Salmoniformes; family Salmonidae; genus Oncorhynchus; species Oncorhynchus masou. Next base: position 304,241 of record NC_088237.1, read on the forward strand.
AGCCTCTCCCCTGGAAAATGTGGCATCAAATACCTTCTTGAATCAGAATGCAGCCCCTCTCTCCCCTTCTGTCCTGTCTTTCAGAGAGTGAAATGTGGTTTTCCTCCTTCTCTGGGTCCAGTCCAGCTTCTTCACTTGTTTAAAGGTCAACTCACAGCTACCCCTCCCCCCATCTCTCTGACTGTATTCTCCCTTTGTTACTGTCTTGCCCTTACTCTCTCCCCCCATCATTCCATCTCATCTCAGATTTTTTTCATAGGTCTGTCTGAATCAAGCTCTTTCTCTTTTCCTCACTGGCCATTCCCTCTCTCTCCCTCCTTCCTTCAACCCGCATCTCTCTGTAGATCAGCCTCTACTACCTCCACTCCCTCCCTCTCCAGTGTCCATCCTTCGCTTGGCCCGATTAGGCAGTCTTAGTGACGAGGCTCTACTTCTTTCATCGCTGCACCTCATTGTTATCCTCCTTTCTATTCTGACCCTTCTTTCCTCTCTCATCCCTCTTTTCTGTATCAACCTAACTCACAGGATTTAACAGAAAACATGTCTGTGTTTGTTATGTTAATATAGCACTGTGTAGAAAGGGCAGGCCCACTCTTGTACTGTAGATGAAAACGGAGAGTTCCAAATGTGTTTTCCCATACAGTGTGAATATACAGCGTACTGTGGGTGAAAAGGGGTGAGTCATCAAAATATGCATTTTGTCCATGTAGATACAGCATTCTGTAGTTGTATTTCTGCTTGTCTGATCTTTTGATGTTATCCTCCTGTGATACAGTATTGTCTTGTTCGCGTTGCCATGGGATGTTGAAAGTAAGCAATTTGTCGTCGGAAGGCTCATACTGTCATCTCATCACTCTAACCCTCCACCCTCTCCCCCCTCTCTCCTCTCTCCCTACCTCTTTGCCGTTCTTTTTCCAACCCTCAATTCCTCACTTTCTCACCCCTCCTCTCCATCCCTCCTTCGGCACCCCTTTCTCTCTTACCTCTCCCCTTCTCTCCATCGAACCTCCTGCATCCTCTCCACCCCCCCTCTACATCCACCCAACCGCCTCTCCAGTACCCCGGGGCAGCGATGGACCGCGTCAGCTTGCTGTGGCGTCTACGTCGTCGGGCTCGTCGCGGGGCGCTGTGTATGGGCCTCTTCTGCATCTCCATGGCAATGCTCTATGCCCTCTGCGCCGAGAACAGCGTACCCGTCACCGATGCTATCTTCGGGGTGCGGGCACGGACCCGCGCCCAGCCTCGGGCACACTCCATCATCAAGGTATGTTTGTCTGTCTAGAGTGGTCATGGAGCATCATCAGCAGAACATGAGCATGTCCGAAATGGCCTATTCCCAATTTAGTGCACTACTTTTAAACCCATCAAACATACTCATAGCCATAGGCTTATGAATCCTCACACTGTATCATACAATAGAATCTATCCATTCTTCTATTTCATGTAATCTTCTTCTTCCACAGGTGCTGAGAGGTGGGGCCAAGCCCATGTACCTCGACCCCCAGAAGCTCCCCGGCGTCATCCCTGGCAACGCCCACCGTCCAATCCCAGTCCTCTCCTCCCCAAATCACACACAGGAAGTCACAGCTAAGGAGACACACCCCAAACACCCCAAGAGAGAGCGAGAGTCATCGGGATTCTTCGCCTGGCTCTTGCCACGCCCCTTCAGGCGGGCCATGGAGACCCTGTTTGGGGGCCGTCGTCGGGGGGAGCTTAGTGGAACAGTCGGGGACGCAGAATTTTTTGGTCCTCACAGAGCTCTGGGGGAGGTCTGGGACGACGAGATGTCCAGTAGCATGCTGGGGAAGAGGCTGAGGAAAGTGGTGCAGAACTATCAGGTGAGGGGGATTGAGAAGAGAGAAAGTCCAGCTAGCACATAGCGTGTATTACTTTAACAGAACGTTTCCTAAAAGGAACTTAAAACCGATCAGAATTCTGAAGGAATGTCAATGTCATGCTGAAAAATGTTTTTGCTGAGGACGCTCCACAAAAATAGCCTATAAGCCAGCCTTTTCCCTATAATGTAAACTCCAACAGAAATAACTTCAAATTAAACAAAGGTTGCTAGCCAACTAGCCTGCTAATGTTAACCCTACTACCCTGCGAATTGTAGCACTACCAGCCTGCTAACGTTACTTGATTGCGTAAATCAACCAGTTGCTAACAACACTTAGCTGACAGCCAAAGTTTGAGAAACGAAATGCCATCTAACCAGTTATCAAATAATTTTACCAGTATATGCAGTTATCTTAGCCAACAAGCAAGCCAGCTAAAGTTTGTTATTTTAGCCTGTTAGATAGCCTAGCCAGCTAACTAGCCTAGCTAGCCAACCACCAGGGTTGACATACAGTATATCACAAAATTGAGTACACCCCTCACATTTTTGTAAATATTTGAGTATATCTTTTCATGAGACAACACTGAAGAAATGACACTTTGCTAGAATGTAAAGTAGTGAGTGTACAGCTTGTATAACAGTGTAAATTTGCTGTCCCCTCAAAATAACTCAACACACAGCCATTAATGTCTAAACCGCTGGCAACAAAAGTGAGTACTGTAATTTCTGGACTATTAAGCGCACCTGAATATAAACCGCACCCACTGAATTATTAAAAAATATGTATTTTGTACATAAATAGGCTGCACATGTCTATAAGCCGCAGGTGCTTACTGGTACATTGAAACAAACAAACTTTACACAGCCTTTAAACAAAACATGGCTTTTAACAAAAAAATAAAAATAGCAGTAAACAGTAGCCTACCAAGAAAGTCATTGGTCACTATCTTTCTCCTCCTGTGCACTGAAACCACTGAAGTCATCTCCTTCGGTGTCGGAGTTGAATAGCCTCAGAATTGCTTCATCCGATGTTGGATCGTTTTCATTGTCGCTCTCGTCACTTTCATCCGGAGGCAAATTCCCCGCTGAGCTCATGCTGCCCCTTCAACAGGCAGCAGTCCAGCCTTTCGAAACCCGTTGATGATAGTGGATTTTTTGACAATGCTCCACGCTGTCAGGACCCACTGGCAGACTTGACCATAAGTTGCTCTTCGCATGCGGCCCGTTTTAGTGAAGGATTTCTCCCCACTTGTCATCCAAGCCTCCCACTGAACACGGAGCGCCACCTTAAATGCACGATTTACACTGATGTCGAGTGGCTGCAAATACTTTGGGCCATCTGCTTTTCTTCCCTCTGAAAGCTTTTGTTGTTTTTTTGCAATGAGTCAGTTCATCACGCTGCTGTTTCCAACGTCTTATCATCGACTCATTAAGGCCAAGCTCCCATGCAACAGCTCTATTTCCTTTTCCAACAGCCAGATCGATCACCTTCAACTTGAAAGCTGCATCATATGCATTTCTCCGTGTCTTTGCCATGATGAGGGTGACAAAATGACTACAGTAATCAGAATGATGGGAAGTTTGAGAGAGCTCGATTTACGTCACATTATGTGACGGTGCTCAGTTTTTCGGCGGCATGAATCTTGTGAAAACGGGAAAAATCCATAAATTAGCATTGTCATTGTCATTGTATAAACTGCAAGGTTCAAAGCATGGGAATAAAGTAGCGGCTTATAGTCCGGAAATTACGGTACACCCCTAAAAATTGGGCCCAATTAGCCATTTTCCCTCCCCGGTGTCATGTGACTCGTTAGTGTTACAAGGTCTCAGGTGTAAATGGGGAGCAGGTGTGTTAAATTTTGGTGTCCTCGCTCACACACTCCGTCATACTGACTGGTCACTGGAAGTTCAACATTCAACACTCTTCTAAAGATGATGCACAAGAAAGCCTGCAAACAGTTTGCTGAAGACAAGCAGACTAAGGACATGGATTACTGGAACCATGTCCTGTGGTCTGATGAGACCAAGATAAACATATTCGGTTCAGATGGTTTCAAGCGTGTGTGGCGGCAACCAGGTGAGGAGTACAAAGACAAGTGTGTCTTGCCTACAGTCAAGCATGGTGGTGGGAGTGTCATGGTCTGGGGCTGCATGAGTGCTGCCGGCACTGGGGAGCTACAGTTCATTGAGGGAACCATGAATGCCAATGTACTGAGACATACTGAAGCAGAGCATGATCCCCTTCCTTTGGAGACTGGGCTGCAGGGCAGTATTCCAACATGATAACGACCCCAAACACACTGATGACCACTGCCTTGCTAAAGAAGCTGAGGGTAAAGGTGATGGACTGGCCAAGCATGTCTCCAGACCTAAACCCTATTGAGCATCTGTGGAGCAACCTGAAATGGAAGGTGGAGGAGTGCAAGGTCTCTAACATCCACCAGCTCCGTGATGTCGTCATGGAGGAGTGGAAGATGACTCCAGTGGCAACCTGTGAAGCTCTGGTGAACTCCATGCCCAAGAAGGTTAAGGCAGTGCTGGAAAATGATGGTGGCCACACAAAATATTGACACTTTGGGCCCATTTTGGACATTTTCACTTAGGGGTGTACTCACTTTTGTTGCTAGCGGTTTAGACATTAATGGCTGTGTGTTGAGTTATTTTGAGGGGACAGCAAATTTACACTGTTATACAAGTGTTGTCACATGAAAAGATATACTAAAATATTTACAAAAATGTGAGGGGTGTACTCACTTTTGTGATATAGCTAAGTAGTAAGCCAGAGAATAACATCAACTAGTCTACAGGGGCAGGAACCACAGAACACAAAAAATGCCAGCAGATATAAAGTAGAGAGAGCAGAGACTTACCGATTGACGGCTAAGTTAGCTACCAAAGAAGGGCCAAGAAGGGGCACTTCAGAGGGAGAGGATATTCCAATGGCCGAGGGAGAGTCAGCTAATCCAATAGCGATATAGTGAGGTAAATCCAACGTTGATAGATTCCAGAGGCAATAATCCAGAGGCGGCGTTGGGTACAGGAGACGAGGGGAAGAGTGAACAATAAGACAGTGATCGGAAGAAGGCTCCAGTAGATGGAAATGATCACAGCAGTACAGTCAGTCAACTACTGTACCGCGCTAGTACTAAGCCAGGGTTGGAAAATGTTGGTAGCCTACTTCAAAAGAGAACAGGATGAAAAGTTGACCAAACAAATTGGGGGACGAAAAACAAATAAGAACAGGTGAGGTACTAAGCAATTAGAGCAGGCAGATTTTCCAGAGCTGCCAGGAGATACCGACCCTGCCATCAGGCTTGTTTAAAACGGTAATTTTTGTCCTCATGCTCGCTAGAAGTAGTCACTGCAGCTAAGTTTGACCACACTGAGTTGTTACTTTGGTGAGTAAAAACACATGGTTCAACTCATTCCAGGAAGGGCTGACTGTCTGCGGATTTTCGCTCCACCCTTGTACTTGATTGATGAATTAAGGTCACTAATTAGTAAGGAACTCCCCTCCCCTGGTTGTCTAGGTCTAAATTCAAAGGAAAAAAAACAAAAACCCACACTCGTCCCTCGGTGGAAGGAGTTTGACACCTCTGCTTTAAAGTCATATTCTCAAATATATATTCTCATATTCTAAAAAATTAATAAAAAACACTCTTCTGTGGGAATTTCAGTACTTCAGCATAACGTTTCGTACAGGTTTCATCATGGTTCTTTTCAAACAGGCAATCTGCAGTAGATACATACATTTTTTACATTTTTGGCCAATTGATTTTTGAAGATTATAATTTATAAAGGCCTCATGAGCTTAGTTCAACTGTCGTACCCCATCAGAACCCCAAATATGAGCTTGTTTTACTCCAATGTTTGTAAATAAAGTAAATGTAAACACACACTGTATAGCCTCAAAACATGGTTAAAATTGTAATGTTGGTACAGTGGTTCTTCCTGTAAAAGTTGTGTTTTACTGCAGCACACCTTGGGAGCTGCCGCAGAATTCTATGCCATGTTATTTAATTGTCAGCCATTGTTACCATTAATGCTAGTTAGTGCTAGTTTGATCACCATAGGGCATCTTTGAGAAGCATTTGATAGCCTTCAATATTGGCTGTTTCCGACAGGAAAATATGGCCCTGTACAACATGACAGTTGGGAGTAGGCTACAGTAGTCTAACCAATACCCAAACGGAGATTCAGTGAAAATAAAATCTCATTGACTTATTAAAACCAGTCTCCATGCTTGTCTCAGAGGAGCGCGAAACAGTGCTGAAATAGTTAACCACGGCAGGTAGACTATTGTTTCAAATCCTATTGCTTCTAACTTCAATATGCTTTAAATGCCACAATGTCACAAATAATTGAACACACTTAATTCTTAAAACTCTGAGAAGGGTAATAAGAGGTGGTCTGCACTGCATATTAAACTGACATTCTTATTGCTTTATTGCACGTGGCACTGTGTGTGTTTCGATCCTCTCTCTTTCACACACATACGCTCTTTCTGTCTTGACCTCTGAATGGTCGGCTATGAAAAGCCAACTGGCATTTACTCCTAAGGTGCTGACCTGTTGCACCCTCTATAACCACTCTTTATATTATTTGACCATGCTGGTCATCTATGAATGTTTGAACAGCTTGAAAAATGATCTAGCCTTTATGGCCATGTACTCTTCTAATCTCCAACCAGTTTGGATATAAGTACAACTTTTGTATGATTGAAGCCTTTAGTGAGAGGTCTAATGCTTTAATATTTAATCATTTCTGCCCTCCAAATTCATATTCATTATATAAATAGGGCCATGTGGACCTTGATATTGGGGATGCGCCATGTGGCCGTGTCTAACTGGGAAAGGGGGGGGGTGGAGCCGGTCGGCGCAACCCAGGCAACATGGAGATACAGGGATCGTGTGAGAGCCGAAGCCACCCTTCTGACCCTCCCGGCCCAGAACCCAGCGCCAACGGAAGTGGGAAGTGGAGAGCGTGGGCCCCCTACCCTACCCAGTCCTCAGAGAGGCATAGATACTCCCGCCGTTTACCCCGTGCTTCATTGGTCTGTTTTGCTTGATGGCCTTCCGTTCTGCACTTGTTAGATGGCCCTCCGACCTGCAACCGTTTTCTACGGTTATATATGCGTTCCCATTCTTGTAGTGTATCTTATTGCCCGTTTTACTATCGTCCTGGGCTTATAGATCGAGTCAATCCTTCATCAGATGAACCACAACATGTCGGCTAAAGCGATTTAATTCATGAATGCGTTTGAAAGTTTTTAATATTGTGATAGTGAAGAGAAAATTCGCTTGAGAGGAATTTAACATTACATTTACACCAACTGGTAGGCTAATCACACAACTGTACAGCCCCCACTGTACAGCCCCCACTGGAGAAGAAAGTTACCCTTTACATATACATTCCTTACCGGAATGTCTGAATGAAAACTGGCAGATCCATAAAACGTCCTTGTATAGTAGTATACCTAATAAAAATTTGGAAGATTCTAAATTAATATCTAAGGGGCTTTTATACAATTAATTGGCCTTGCGTCATCCGGGTTAGGGAGGGTTTTGCCGGTAGGGATATCCTTGTCTCATCGCGCTCCAGCGACTCCTGTGGCGGGCTGGGCGCAGTGCCAGGTGCACGGTGTTTCCTCCGACACATTGGTGCAGCTGGCTTCCGGTTTGGATGCGCGCTGTGTTAAGAAGCAGTCCGGCTTGGTTGGGTTGTGTATCGGAGGACGCATGACTTTCAACCTTCGTCTCTCCCGAGCCCGTATGGGAGTTGTAGCGATGAGACAAGATAGTAGCTACTAAAACAATTGGATACCACAAAATTGGGGAGAAAAAGGGGTAGAATTCCCCCCCAAAATAAAAATAAAAATAAGTATGTTAATTAAGTAGTCTTGCTTGTCTAAAAGTAGAGCAAAACGGTGCTGAAATAGTTGATAATTGTCACATCCTGACCATATAGAGCTGTTTATTCTCTGTGTTGGTTGGGGCGTGACAGTAACTAGGGTGGATTATCTAGGTAAATTATATATCTATATTGGCCTGGTATGGTTCCCAATCAGAGGCAGCTGTTTATCGTTGTCTCTGATTAGGGATCATATTTAGGTAGCCATTTCCCCATTGTGCTTTGTGGTATCTTGTCTTGGTATAGTTGCCTGCGAGCACTACTTTGAGCTTCACGTTTCGTTTTACGCTTTATTGTTTTTGTCTTTGAGTTTCTCTTCCTAAAACAAAGAGGTTGGAAACATACCACGCTGCATCTTGGTCCACTCTTTATAACGATCGTGACAGAAGATCCCACCACGACTGGACCAAGCAGCGTGCCCGGGAGGAGATGGCATCCTGGTCTTTAGAGGAGGTTGAGGAGAGAATATCCTGGACTTGGGAGGAAGTCTTGGAGAGATACGAAGGCCTGCCATGGAAGCAGACGGAAGCAGCGAAGGAGGATCAACGACGACTCCTGGGTTCGCAACCACGACGCAAGCACGAGAGGCAGCCCCTCAATTTTTTTTAGGGGGGGGGGGTTCAACAGGGTGGTTGGCGGAACCAGGTTTCAGACCAGAGCCAACTCCACACACTCGCTTTAAGGAGCGAATGCTATGCAAAAACACATTCACGTTTTTTTTTAAAGAAAATGCACTGAAACCAAAATACCTTTAGTTTTGGTGATCCTCTCAGCTCCGGCTCATTTTCAAGTCCTCCGGTGGTTACAGTCCTAACCCTGGAACGGATAGCACCATAGAAAGAAGCTGGCTTCATGAAAACTGTCTGTAAGCTGGAAAAGGTTCTGCTCGGACCAAAACACACGGCCACCTGGGTTTGCATTGCAAATGAGTTAAAAACTGGATCAAGATGCCAGCAAAGTAGACCTTTATGTAGTAAAATAAAGGTAAAATTAACATAAATAAATAAAAGACCTACAATGCCTACGGTAGGCCTACAGTATATCTACAAATATTTTTTGAATCTCTACATGTAGGTCTCCTGATTTAAATCCGATTGAACTTGTTTGTTAAACCCGATGGAACTCGTTTGGCATCAACTGAAAACATTCATCCCTAACTCTGCCAAGCCTACAGTACAAGAAAATATGAACTGGTGAAGGCCATCAAGATATTTTGGCTTGAGATATTGACGATACAATTCTCCCCCTACCCTCCTCCTTGGAAAGAGTCTATTGTCCTGCTAATGACCATAATGGATGGATGGCTTCTTAGGTATTCCAATATATTGAATTAATGTATTAATTACAGTCATTTACCGTTCTCATTCTCAGACTGGAAACGTTGTTTGCGGAGTACCCAATCTCAATTTCAAGTCCTATATATATTTTAGATATTATTTCATTTTCAAATAACCTAAAATGAGCAGTTATAATCTGAATAAAGGGAAAAAGGCTATTCTTGGACACAGGGTGAGACAATATCAAATCAAATGTATTTATAAAGCCCTTATTACATCAGCTGATATCTCAAAGTGCTGTACAGAAACCCAGCCTAAAATGGCAAACAGCAAGCAATGCAGGTGTAGAAGAAGACAATATGCCCTTTTAATCTTGTCTGGCTTGCCATTCCAACTAAAATTGAATATTTTTTTCTCAAATAATTTAAACAGGTCGCTCTCCGCCTGACTCTGAGCTTATCTTAGTTTATCGCTCTTACATTTACATTTACATTTAAGTCATTTAGCAGACGCTCTTATCCAGAGCGACTTACAAATTGGCTCTTCACAGACCGTGCTTATTTGAGACCAAAACTAGTGATCAATTGTAGAGTCGTGACTTTTATAATCACTTCTATTTTCTATTTTTCACTGCCAGACTATCAGGAAGAATGTTGGTACTTATTTTGATCCAAAGCCATGAATGAGTGAGTCACTCAGCTTCATGTAGGTGCTGAGGCTATATGCCTGCGCCATCAACTTGATCATTTTGCAGACACCACTTGCTGCTTATATTCAGTCAACGCATACTGTATATCATGGAATATAATTGAACATTTTCATTTTTTTAGAATAAAAACCAGTTTTAGTAAGTAATATGCTACAGTCCAGTTACAGCTCCTTCTGACCAAGTCGAAACAAGTGTTTTTTTTCCGTGTGTGTGTGCAGAACAGAGGAATAGCAATTCTTACACTATTGTTCTATATTCAATCACTTTCATCCTCATCATTCAGTTCAATACAATTACATTTTGAAGTAGTGAACAATTATCACTTTCTATTTGGTTTATATCGCCCAATTCATTGTCAGGTAGAGACACATTTAGTGCCTTAGGACCCAAATGCACAATCAGTGCTCTAACTCCCGCTTGTGGTGTTCTGGAGCAATGAAGCAGTGACGCAGGGTAATGTACAAAACCACAACGTCCCGAGGCATAATTTCAAAACATTTAATTGAGGAACCACTGTATTTGGATAGTCAGTCCTTGCTCATGGATAGCTCTTGTCTATGAATTTGATAGTTCCATTTTTCGAGCCCCATCCCTCAGTTTTTAGAAAAACAGTGGCGGGAAGTTTGTTATTTATTTTAAATTTCACCTTAATTTAACCAGGTAGGCTAGTTGAGAACAAGTTCTCATTTACAACTGCGACCTGGCCAAGATAAAGCAAAGCAGTGTGACACAGACAACAACACAGAGTTACACATGGAATAAACAATAAACAAGCCAATATCACAATACACGCGTCAATGACACAGTAGAAAAAAGAAAGTCATAGGCCATTGTAGCGAAGAATTACTATTTAGCAGATTAACACTGGAGTGATAAATGAGCAGATGATGATGTGCAAGTAGAGATACTGGTGTGCAAAAGAGCAGAACAGTAAATAAAAACAGTATGGGGATGAGGTAGGTAGATTATGTACAGCTGCAGCGAACGGTTAGCTGCTCAGATAGCTGATGTTTAAAGTTGGTGAGGGAAATATAAGTCTCCAGTATCAGCGATTTTTGCAATTCGTTCCCATCACTGGCAGCAGAGAACTGGAAGGAAAGGCGGCCAAATGAGGTGTTGGCTTTGGGGATGATCAGTGAGATATACCTGCTGCAACGTGCGGTACAACGGGTGTTGTTATCGTGACCAGTGAACTGAGATAATGCGGAGCTTTACCTAGCATAGACTTATAGATGACCTGGAGCCAGTGGGTCTGGCAACGAATATGTAGCGAGGGCCAGCCGACTAGAGCATACAGGTCGCAGTGGTGGGTGGTATAAGGTGATTTGGTAACAAAACAGATGGCACTGTGATAGACTGCATCCAGTTTGCTGAGTAGAGTATTGGAAGCTATTTTGTAGATGACATCTCCGAAGTCAAAGATCGGTAGGATAGTCAGTTTTACTCGGGTAAATTTGGCGGTGTGAGTGAAGGAGGCTTTGTTGCGACATAGAAAGCCAATTCTAGATTTGATTTTGGATTGGAGATGTTTAATATGAGTCTGGAAGGAGAGTTTACAGTCTAGCCAGACACCTAGGTATTTGTAGTTGTTGTCACGTTCGGACCTTAGTTCCTTTGTTTTTGTCTTTGTTTTATTATGGTCAGGGTGGGTAGTCTGTTTGTTTTTCTATGTTGGTTTTTGAGTTTGGCCTGGTATGGTTCTCAATCAGAGGCAGGTGTCGTTAGTTGTCTCTGATTGAGAATCATACTTAGGTAGCCTTTTTCCACCTGCGTTTCGTGGGTGTTTATTTTTTGTTTTGTGTGTCATCACTAGACAGGACTGTTTTGTTTGTTCGTTCTTCCTAGTTGTTATTTTGTTTAGTGTTCAGTTTTGATTATATTAAAAATCATGAACATTTACCACGCTGCACCTTGGTCCTCTTCTCCTTCATACGACGACCGTTACAGTTGTTCACATATTCTAGGTCAGAACCGTCCCGGGTGGTGATGCTAGTCGGGCTTGTGGGTGCGGGCAGCGAACGGTTGAAATGCATTTGGTTTTACTAGCGTTTAAGAGCAGTTGGAGGCCACGGAAGGAGTGTTGTATGGCATTGAAGCTCGTTTGGAGGTTAGTTAGCACAGTGTCCAAGGAAGGGCCAGAAGTAAACAGAATGGTGTCGTCTGCGTAGAGGTGGATCAGGGATTGACCCGCAGCAAGAGCGACATCGTTGATATACAGTGGGGAGAACAAGTATTTGATACACTGCCGATTTTGCAGGTTTTCCTACTTACAAAGCATGTAGAGGTCTGTAATTTTTTATCATAGGTACACTTCAACTGTGAGAGACGGAATCTAAAACAAAAATCCAGAAAATCACATTGTATGATTTTTCAGTAATTCATTTGCATTTTATTGCATGACATAAGTATTTGATCACCTACCAACCAGTAAGAATTCCGGCTCTCACAGACCTGTTAGTTTTTTCTTTAAGAAACCCTCCTTTTCTCCACTCATTACCTGTATTAACTGCACCTGTTTGAACTCGTTACCTGTGTAAAAGACACCTGTCCACACACCTGTCCAACAGACTCCAACCTCTCCACAATGTCCAAGACCAGAGAGCTGTGTAAGAACATCAGGGATAAAATTCTAGACCTGCACAAGGCTGGGATGGGCTACAGGACAAATGGCAAGCAGCTTGGTGAGAAAGCAACAACTGTTGGCGCAATTATTAGAAAATGGAAGAAGTTCAAGATGACGGTCAATCACCCTCGGGCTGGGGCTCCATGCAAGATCTCATCTTGTGGGGCATCAATGATCATGAGGAAGGTGAGGGATCAGCCCAGAACTACACGGCAGGACCTGGTCAAAGACCTGAAGAGAGCTGGGACCACAGTCTCAAAGAAAACCATTAGTAACACACTATGCCGTCATGGAATAAAATCCTGCAGCGCACGCAAGGTCCCCCTGTTCAAGCCAGCGCATGTCCAGGCCCGTCTGAAGTTTGCCAATGACCATCTGGATGATCCAGAGGAGGAATTGGAGAAGGTCATGTGGTCTGATGAGACAAAAATAGAGCTTTTTGGTCTAAACTCCACTCGCCATGTTTGGAGGAAGAAGAAGGTTGAGTACAACCCCAAGAACACCATCCATACCGTGAAACATTGAGGTGGAAACATCATTCTTTGGGGATGCTTTTCTGCAAAGTGGATAGGACGACTGCACCGTATTGAGGGGAGGATGGATGGGGCCATGTATCGCGAGATCTTGGCCAACAACCTCCATCCCCTCAGTAAGAGCATTGAAGATGGATCGTGGCTGGGTCTTCCAGCATGACAACGACTCAAAACACACAGCCATGGCGACTAAGGAGTGGCTCCGTAAGAAGCATCTCAAGGTCCTGGAGTGGCCTAGCCAGTCTCCAAACCTGAACCCAATGGAAAATCTTTGGAGGGAGCTGAAAGTCCGTATTACGCAGCGACAGCCCCGAAACCTGAAGGATCTGGAGAAGGTCTGTATGGAGGAGTGGGCCAAAATCCCTGCTGCAGTGTGTGAAAACCTGGTCAAGAACTACAGGAAACGTATGATCTCTGTAATTGCAAACAAAAGTTTCTGTACCAAATATTAAGTTCTGCTTTTCTGATGTATCAAATACTTATGTCATGCAATAAAATGCTAATTAATTACTTTAAAATCATACAACGTGATTTTCTGGATTTTTGTTTTAGATTCCGTCTCTCACAGTTGAAGTGTACCTATGATAAAAATTACAGACCTCTACATGCATTGTAAGTAGGAAAACCTGCAAAATCGGCAGTGTATCAAATACTTGTTCTCCTCACTGTATACAGAGACAGGAGTCGGCCTGAGAATTGAACCCTGTGGTACCCCCATAGGGACTGCCAGAGGTCTGGACAACAGGCCCTCTGATTTGACACACTGATCTCTGTCTGCAAAGTAGTTGGTGAACCAGGCGATGCAGTCATTAGAGAAACAAGGCTATTGAGTCTTCCGATAAGAAATCGGTGATTGACAGAGTCGAAAGCCTTGGCCAGGTTGATGAAGACGGCTGCACAGTTCTGTCTTTTATCGATGGCGGTTATGATGTCATTTAGTACCTTGAGCATGGCTGAGGTGCACACGTGACCGGCTCGGACACCGGAAAGAGGTTGAATAGGCTGGTAATAGGGGTTGCAACATTGACGGCGGATAGTTTTCGAAAGAGAGGGTCCAGATTGTCTGGCCCAGCTGATTTGTACGGGTCCAGGTTTTGCAGCTCTTTCAGAACATCTCCTATCTGGATTTTGGTGAAGGAGAAGGAGGCTCAGGCGAATAGCTGTGGGGGGTGGGGGGTGGAGCTTTTGGCTAGGGTTGGAGTAGCCAGGAGGAAGGCATGGCCAGTCGTAGAGAAATGCTTGTCAATTATCATGGATTTATCGGTGGTGACCGTGTTACCTAATGCTCTTGTTCTCCATGGACTTAAGTGTCCCAAACCTTTTTGGAGTTAGAGCTACAGGATGCAAATTTCTGCTTGAAAAATCTAGCTTTTGCTTTCCTGACTGACTGAGTGTATTGGTTCCTGACTTCCCTGAACAGTTGTATATCGGGGGGACTATTCGATGCTACGGCAATACGCCACAGGATGTTTTTGTGCTGGTCAAGGGCATTCAGGTCTGAAGTGAACCAAGGGCTATATCTGTTCTTGGTTCTGCATTTTTTGAAAGGGGCATGCTTATCTAAGATGAGGAGGAAATTAATTTTAAAGAACGACCAGGCATCCTCGACTGACCGGATGAGGTCAATATCCTTCCAGGATACCCGGGCAAGGTCGATTAGAAAGGCCTGCTTGCAGAAGTGTTTTAGGGAGCATTTGACAGTGATGAGGGGTGGTTGTTTGACCGCGGACCCATAGCGTATACAGGCAATGAGGCAGTGATCACTGAGATCCTGATTGAAAACAGCAGAGGTGTATTTAGAGGGCAGGATAATGTCTATGAGGGTGCCCATGTTTAACAGATTTAGGGTTGTACCTGGTGGGTTCCTTGATGATTTTGAGGGCATTTGATTTTGTGAGATTGAGGGCATCTAGCTTAGATTGTAGGACATCCGGGGTGTTAATTAAGCATATCCCAGTTTAGGTCACCTAACATATCGAACTCTGAAGCTAGATGGGGGCGATCAATTCAGATATGGTGTCCATTGCACAGCTGGGAGTGGAGGGGGGTCAATAACAGGCAGCAACTGTGAGAGACTTATTTCTGAAGAGATGAATTTTTTAAATTAGAAATTTGAACTGTTTGGACATAGTATGACAGAACTTTGCAGGCTCTGCAGTAGATTGCAACTCCTCCCTCTTTGGCAGTTCTATCTTGATGGAAAATGTTGTAGTTGGGTATGGAAATCTCCAAATATTTGGTGGCCTTCCTAAGCCAGGATTCAGACACAGCAAGGACATCAGGGTTGGCGGAGTGTGCTAAAGCAGTGAGTAAAACAAACTTAGGGAGGAGGCTTCTAATGTTAACGTGCATGAAACCAAGGCTTTTTTGATCACAGAAGTCAACAAATGAGGATGCCTGGGGACACGCAGGGCCTGGGTTTACCTCCACATCACCTGAGGAACAGAGGAGGAGTAGGATAATGGTACGGCTAAAGGCTATCAAAACTGGTCTTCTAGAGCGTTGGGGTCAAAGAATAAAAGGAGCAGATCTCTGGGCATGGTAAAATAGATTCAGGCATTATGTGCAGACAGGGGTATGGTGGGGTGCCGTACAGCGGATGTAAGCTCAGGCACTGAGGGATGATAAGAGAGGTTGCATCTCTGGACATACTGGTTATAATGGGTGAGGTCACCGCATGTGTGGGAGGTGGGACAAATGAGGTATAAGAGGTATGATGAGTGGAACTAGAGGCTCCATTGTAAACTTAAACAATGATAACTAGGGAGGTGGGCCTGGCCTGGCTCAGGGATAGCTTTGGTACTGGGTCACTCGGTGGCAGCTAGCTAGCTGTGAAGATCAGGAGTAATGGTCCATTGTTTACGGCAGGAATCCGGCGTTGTAGTGGAGAAACAGTCCGATACTGGTAGGCTGGCGAGTATTATCCAGGCTAAAAAAAGGTCTGGTATCTGTGCAGAAGGTAAAGACCGCTAGCAGTGGCTAACAATGACTAAATAGCTTGTAGCTAATTAGCTTGTTAGCTTCTGGTTATAAGGTCTAAAAAAATTAAAAATAATAGCGGTTCCGTATCACATCGAGTGAGGCAGGTTACGGGAAGTTATAAGAGATTGAAATATATACAAAAAAGGACGAAGTACACGAGAGAACGAACAAAACACATCTGCACTGCTACACCATCTTGGTCTCTATCAAGTACAATTTGTTATTGTTTCAACTGTCGATTGCAGTTTGAAAGTCAGGTAACCAAACTGCTTCGAGAACGTTAAGAAAACGTTACATAAAAACCATAAGAAAACTTTTGTAACGTTCAAAAAAGGTTCTAAGAATGTTATTTAAAACATTTAGATTCCGTTCTTATCATCATCAAAAAAATATATATATCCTTGAACTTGTTAAGTGTGTTCAGGTGTGTTGGCCGCACCCAGTAATTGGCCACACCTGATCTTAATGAGTGCTTGTTTCCTTTTGAAATGGGCTCTGTTTGAATAGACTAAAATGAAAAATGTTGTATCTGTGAATGAAAGAGGGCATGCTAACTCCATCCTGGTGGCGCAGTGGACTAACTCCATGGATAGGGAACAGAATAGTATAGGTTTGAATGCCGTGTTACAATAAAAAATACATGTTTTTGCATGATGAATGCCTGTGTAAAAAAAAAGTTAACAGAAATAAACAAGCAGTGTTATTAAAAATCTTGAAACATTCAGTAAAGTTATTAAAAATCTCCAAATAACCTAGAATTTTCATTTTCAGAGCGTTAATAAATCCTCCCAGGAAAACTTTCAAGAATGCAGAATAAAACTAACCCTCTAAACTATGAATAAACGTTCCTAGAACAGGCAACCTTTTCACTTCTGTTCTCGGAATGTCAGGAAACATAGGGCTTTGTTCCCACAACCGATGTGAAACCAAAAACATACATTTCCGCAACTTACAGAGAAAGATGGAAACAAAAAACTGGATTTATTTCATGTTTTTTGGCCAAAGTTATTTTTTCTCTTTTGTCCCTCTTTCCAACTGCCTCTCTTCTTCTCCATCTCCCCCATCTTCTTCAACATCTCCACCCATCTTCTTCTCCATCGACATTACCGTTCCCTCTCACCATAATATCTCTCTCTCTCTCAGGCGATGAATAAGTATGGTGTGGAGTTCTCTGGTCCTGGGGGAGTGGCCACTCGTCCTAAAGTGAGCGGCTCAGAGTTGCTGTGCCAGCTGAAGTACAAGGTAGACGTTGCGACCCTGACCCCTGACCTCGAGCCCTTCTCCTCTCTGCCCTGGGCGTACCAGCTGCCCCTACAACCCATAACCTCTGACCTTGGACCCTACAAGAGCTGTGCAGTGGTATCATCGGCTGGGTCACTACGCTACTCTGGACTGGGCAAGGAGATTGGTAAGTGTTGTTGTACTAAACACATTAAAGTTGTATAGAAGTTGTGTTATCGTACTATTAAAAGTCACCTAAGTGTACTTCTAGGTACTAAAATTACCCCACTTAAAGTATACTACTGTAAGTGTACCTGTAAGACATCATTGAAATGTACTCTATTCACACTTAAAATATACTTTTACTGAAAGCTATTGTCAAGTAGTATGGAACCAACATTTTTGGTTACACCAATAGTAAAACCACCCTAATCTGTGAGGTGTAAGGCTAGTTGAGGACTCCATGAACACAATTATGCCTAACATTTTTAGAAACATTAGACCAGAACCTTGATACTGTTTGATGTCTAAATTTGAACATTAGTCATGAAGATTAGGCTATTTTGGATTTATTTTGCATCAGAAGTGTGTTAATAATGTCACTAGCATATCCCATTTATACTAAAAGTGCACTTTAATTATCTTTGGAGCACTCTTTTAGTTGCAAAATAATTGTACATGGTAAACATATTTTATTTACATCTAATCAGACTCTCTTATCCAGATTGCCTACATTTTCATACTGGTCCCCTGTGGGAATCAAACCCACAATCCTGACGTGACAAGCACCATGCTCTACCAACTGAGCCACACGTGACTATTTGAATATATGACTATACTTATTTTTATATTTCTAGTGTACTAACGCTGGGATTGACGTTAACGCTTGTCCGCTTGCCTGGGGCAAGTATGTCGGACAAGCAGAGTATAGATTTAAGTTGTCCAAATGGAAAAGTAAAAAAATAAATCAATATCAAACAATTAGCCTACTCCGAACAGAATTGTATTAGGTCCCCTGTCTGCGATGTGTTGAGCACTGTCCTCCCAATTTTTACAGAGCGCATTGCAGTATAATTATTGTAGATCTGCATTGACAGGCATGAGCGGTCTGTCAATCATGCAGTCTCGAACTGCGTTTTAGAGATAAAAGTGAGCGTTTGCACTTTTGTTGATATTCATTGCTAGTTAGTGAGTTATTTGTCCAGTTATAGCAAATATTTGGTCAGCAATGAAAATTCTGGAAATGTCATGGTGTGTGCATCATGCGTGCCAGTATTTCACTGGTTATCTCGCTATTTAACTATTTAGCTATTAGCATGTATTAATGTCATTGTCATGTCTGATGCCATAAACAACTTTCCACCGGCACTCATGAACAGCCTTAAATGGCCTTCACAAAGTTGATACGGGTGCACAGTTGATAAAACCAATGCAGCATGCTCTCAGCATACTCTCTCAAGCACTCTAATTTGGTGTTGAGAAATAATTCTGAAACCCTTGAAATGCTGGGATTCTCAGCTATTCAGTAAAACGTATTCTTACAATAACCTAATTGACAAGTACAGTAACTCCTATGCTGTCACGATCTCCCCTGAGATCTACCCTTACAAATAGATTAACATGTCTTAGTTAGCTACCTTGTTTTGAAGTTGCCTGGTTCATTGAATGAGGGAATTAGTGAATAAAGACATAAATAATATTTGGTTGTAATTTTAATGTTGCAGGGTCGCCAACCACCCTCCAGGATAGTCCTCGACAGCTACTGGGTGTGCACGTTTTTGTTCCAGCACATTGTAAAAAATCAGCTGCTCAACAGTTGATAAGTTGACTCGGGTGTGTTTTTGCAATGTTGGACCAAAAGCCTGCACACCCAGTAACTCTCCAGATGGAGGGTTGGCCACATACAGTGGGGGGAACAAGTATTTGATACACTGCCGATTTTGCAGGTATTCCTACTTACAAGGCATGTAGAGGTCTGTCATTTTTATCATAGGTACACAACTGTGAGAGACGGAATCTAAAACAAAAATCCAGAAAATCACATGCAAATTAATTACTTAAAAATCATTTTTGTTTTAGATTTCATCTCTCACAGTTGAAGTGGGCCGGCAGGGTAGCCGAGTGGTTAAAGTGTTGGACTAGTAACCGGAAGGTTGCAAGTTCAAACCCCCAAGCTGACAAGGTATAAATCTGTCGTTCCACCCCTGAACAGGCAGTTAAACCACTGTTCCAAGGCTGTCATTGAAATTAAGAATTTGTTCTTAACTGACTTGCCTGGTTAAATAAAGGAAAAAAAAAATAGAAAAAAAAAAGTATTAAATATTACAGACCTCTACATAAAGTAGGAAAATCAAGTGTATCAAATACTTGTTTATACAGTCAAAAAAAGTATTTAGTTAGCCACAAATTTGTTCTCCCATAAAAGAGAGGCCTACATCATTGGTACACTTCAACTATGACAGACAAAATGAGAAAAAAATGAAAATCAGGATGAATTTATTTGCAAATTATGGTGGAAAATAAGTATTTGATCAATAACAAAAGTTTATCTCAATACTTTGTTATATACCCTTTGTTGGCAATGACAGAGGTCAAACGTTTTCTGTAAGTCTACAAGGTTTTCACACACTGTTGCTGGTAATTTGGCACATTCCTCCATGCAGATCTCCTATAGAGCAGTGATGTTTTGGGGCTGTTGTTGGGCAACACGGACTTTCAACTACCTTCAAAGATTTTCTATGGGGTTGAGATCTGGAGACTGTCTAGGCCACTCCAGGACCTTGAAATACTTCTTACGAAGCCACTCCTTCGTTGCCTGGGCGGTGTGTTTGGGATCATTGTCATGCTGAAAGACCCAGCCACGTTTCATCTTCAATGCCCTTGCTGATGGAAGGAGGTTTTCACTTAAAATCTCACGATACATGGCCCCATTCATTCTTTCCTTTACACGGATCAGTTGTCCTGGTCCCTTTGCAGAAAAACAGCCCCAAAGCATGATGTTTCCACCCCCATGCTTCACAGTAGTTATGGTGTTCTTTGGATGCAACTCAGCATTCTTTGTCCTCCAAACACGACGAGTTGAGTTTTTACCAAAAAGTTATATTTTGGTTTCATCTGACCATATGACATTCTCCCAATCTTCTTCTGGATCATCCAAATGCTCTCTAGCAAACTTCAGACGGGCCTGGACATGTACTGGCTTAAGCAGGGTGACACGTCTAGCACTGCAGGATTTGAGTCCCTGGCGGCGTAGTGTGTTACTGATGGTAGGCTTTGTTACTTTGGTCCCAGCTCTCTGCAGGTCATTCACTAGGTCCCCCACACTGTGGTTTTGGGATTTTTCCTCACTGTTGTGTCGTTCTTGTGATCATTTTGACCCCACGGGGGCCCCAGTGAGATCTTGCACCTGGAGCCCCAGATCGAGGGAGATTATCAGTGGTCTTGTATGTCTTCCATTTCCTAATAATTGCTCCCACAGTTGATTTCTTCAAACCAAGCTGCTTACCTATTGCAGATTCAGTCTTCCCAGCCTGGTGCAGTGCAGGGGGACACGTCTAGCACTGCAGGATTTGAGTCCCTGGCGGCGTAGTGTGTTAGGTCCCAGCCTGGTGCAGGTCTACAATTTTGTTTCTGGGTCCTTTGACATCTCTTTGGTCTTGGCCATAGTGGAGTTTGGAGTGTGACTGTTTGAGGTTGTGGACAGGTGTCTTTTATACTGATAACAAGTTCAAACAGGTGCCATTAATACAGGTAACGAGTGGAGGACAGAGGAGCCTCTTAAAGAAGAAGTTACAGGTCTGTGAGAGCCAGACATCTTGCTTGTTTGTAGGTGACCAAATACTTATTTTCCACCATAATTTGCAAATAAATTCATTACAAATCCTACAATGTGATTTTCTGGATTTTTTTCTCATTTTGTCTGTCATAGTTGAATTGTACCAATGATGAAAATTGCAGGCCTCTCTCATCTTTTTAAGTGGGAGAACTTGCACAATTGGTGGCTGACTAAATACTTTTTTGCCCCACTGTATATTAGCCTGTCAGTGCAGTATTTTACTTTGTGTGGGGTTAAAGTGCCTTGCTCAAGGCTACAGTGGAAGCATTTATAATAGTTGAGTACAGAGACCCAGCAGCCTTCCATTGTCAATACCAGTGATAATAATGCATTTTATTTTGTGAAGTGGTTCCTTGCCTGATACAACACAATTTTCCTTCACCGTTTCATCCCATGGTCTTACAGATTATATATATATTTCCTTTGGACAAATGACTTGAGCTTTCACACAAGTAAAAATTTTATTCTACTTATCTGATGAACAAGTGGCTAAAAAAGTTAATGTCAAGTGCTGTAATACATACATGTATTTAATGTGTACTTATATAGTGTTAGTTTGGAACATCTTAAGTTGTACTAAATACACTAAAGATGTGTCAGAATACTATAAAAAGTCAACTAAGTGAACTTCTAGGCACTTAAAGTAAAGTAAGTAAACTTGTAAGACATTATTTGAGATGTACAAACCTCCCGAAAATATTAGCAACATATGAGAAACAACATAATATATTAAATCAAAACTCCACCTGCAGAAAAGGACACGGGGTAATATGTAAATGTTTTTAGGGGTTCACTTAATATGGTCAATGATTGGCAACTTTTTTTCTAATGGCACACAGAAACGAGAGGCCATGTGTAACTTGGTCAAAATGAATGACACCGACTAGCCTATAGGTGGCACTGCATAAGCAGTCTCACTTATACCCTCATCTGCCACTCTGTTTGACCTAGAGACTTGAAACTGTGTATGTAGGGGTCTTTCCTAATGCTGAACACATTTGCCTCAAGGACCCATAAGGTCCGTCAGAATAGATTTTCCTCTATCTTGGACATTTTGAAAAAACGTCTTCTCATGAACCATAAATCCAAATAACATATTTAATAATAATAATAATTTAATAACATATATTTAGGTCCATGATTCAACCATTCCAGCTCTGCAGATTTTGCTGCGAAGAGACAGAATCATCAGATCATTTGTTTTGGTACTGTCTATACAGTTGTTCCTCCTTTAAAATTTGCGAACTTACGCCGCGGGACATAAGAGGTACCCAGCGCCACGGCTTCATTGCTCCAGACCACCACACGGGGGAGCTAGAGCACTCATTTTGCATTTGGGTCCCAAGGTTTTTATTTGACCAATCATATCGAGTGGTTCCAATGACGAATTTGACGTGAGCCACCCGTTGCTGGTGACTTTCATCAGCAAAGATTACAGTGCAAGCAAATGTAAGTAGTTATATCATAACGAGTCAAACAAAAAATGTACCATTGAGAGGAATCTGTTAGTTAATGTAGAGACAAACAATTGTGCATATTTTTTTACCATTGAAGTTAATTTAAGAAAATCTCTATTTAGCAAGTTTTTTTCAGTCATATCCAATACCACATGTATCAAACTCCATTCTTTGAATGTCTGCATGTACTGTATGTATGTATGTGTGTATGTATGTATGTATGTGTGTATGTGTGTATGTATGTATGTTGGTATGTATTTATGTATGTATGTATGTACAGTGCCTTGAGAAAGTATTCGGCCCCCTTGAACTTTGCGACCTTTTGCCACATTTCAGGCTTCAAACATAAAGATATAAAACTGTATTTTTTTGTGAAGAATCAACAACAAGTGGGACACAATCATGAAGTGGAACGACATTTATTGGATATTTCAAAGTTTTTTAACAAATCAAAAACTGAAAAATTGGGCGTGCAAAATTATTCAGCCCCCTTAAGTTAATACTTTGTAGCGCCACCTTTTGCTGCAATTACAGCTGTAAGTCGCTTGGGGTATGTCTCTATCAGTTTTGCACATCGAGAGACTGAAATTTTTTCCCATTCCTCCTTGCAAAACAGCTCGAGCTCAGTGAGGTTGGATGGAGAGCATTTGTGAACAGCAGTTTTCAGTTCTTTCCACAGATTCTCGATTGGATTCAGGTCTGGACTTTGACTTGGCCATTCTAACACCTGGATATGTTTATTTTTGAACCATTCCATTGTAGATTTTTCTTTATGTTTTGGATCATTGTCTTGTTGGAAGACAAATCTCCATCCCAGTCTCAGGTCTTTTGCAGACTCCATCAGGTTTTCTTCCAGAATGGTCCTGTATTTGGCTCCATCCATCTTCCCATCAATTTTAACCATCTTCCCTGTCCCTGCTGAAGAAAAGCAGGCCCAAACCATGATGCTGCCACCACCATGTTTGACAGTGGGGATGGTGTGTTTAGGGTGATGAGCTGTGTGGCTTTTACGCCAAACATAACGTTTTGCATTGTTGCCAAAAAGTTCAATTTTGGTTTCATCTGACCAGAGCACCTTCTTCCACATGTTTGGTGTGTCTCCCAGGTGGCTTGTGGCAAACTTTAAACAACACTTTTTATGGATATCTTTAAGAAATGGCTTTCTTCTTGCCACTCTTCCATAAAGGCCAGATTTGTGCAATATACGACTGATTGTTGTCCTATGGACAGAGTCTCCCACCTCAGCTGTAGATCTCTGCATTTCATCCAGAGTGATCATGGGCCTCTTGGCTGCATCTCTGATCAGTCTTCTCCTTGTATGAGCTGAAAGTTTAGAGGGACGGCCAGGTCTTGGTAGATTTGCAGTGGTCTGATACTCCTTCCATTTCAATATTTTCGCTTGCACAGTGCTCCTTGGGATGTTTAAAGCTTGGGAAATCTTTTTGTATCCAAATCCGGCTTTAAACTTCTTCACAACAGTATCTCGGACCTGCCTGGTGTGTTCCTTGTTCTTCATGATGCTCTCTGCGCTTTTAACGGACCTCTGAGACTATCACAGTGCAGGTGCATTTATACGGAGACTTGATTACACACAGGTGGATTGTATTTATCATCATTAGTCATTTAGGTCAACATTGGATCATTCAGAGATCCTCACTGAACTTCTGGAGAGAGTTTGCTGCACTGAAAGTAAAGGGGCTGAATAATTTTGCACGCCCAATTTTTCAGTTTTTGAATTGTTAAAAAAGTTTGAAATATCCAATAAATGTCGTTCCATTTCATGATTGTGTCCCACTTGTTGTTGATTCTTCACAAAAAAATACAGTTTTATATCTTTATGTTTGAAGCCTGAAATGTGGCAAAAGGTCGCAAAGTTCAAGGGGGCCGAATACTTTCGCAAGGCACTGTATGTATGTATGTATGTATGTATGTATTAAAATTATACACTTCAACAGTGTTTACCACCCCTGCTCCTGGGACATCAATGATTACATATTGAAACTATGCAATAGACTAGAAACATGATTTAAGTAAAGGCTGATTTGTAATTCATATATACAGAAAAAACAGTACACTACACTTCCTATGCATATCTAACTCCCTTCATCTGAATAAATCTGAGGAGGTTCTCCCAGCCATGTGGACGATTGAAAACAGGGCAGCAAAATGTGTTTGTCACCAGAGCGGTTTAAAGCATATTACTATTTGACGCGTGGAAGAGGGCGAGGAACAAGATGGGAGTAACAATCCAGGCTATTTGCCCTGTCACCGGCATAATAATGTAATGAAACAAGCAGGGAGCAGGTTTCGAACCACCAACATTCTAGCCTGATGTCCAGCACGCAATAGACTGTACCCAAATGTATTAATTGGGGTTGGGGCCGATTGTGGCTAAAAAAACGTTATAATTTGGAATCTTTAACATGTGGAAAGGGGAAAAGTATTATTATTATTTTTCACAAGCGTAGCAGGATGAGTTATTAGCTGAACAAAAGACTATTCAACCTTTACTAAATAATTGTCTAATAGCCGAGCTCGATGTGAAACCCCTCCTCCACAGCTCGCAAACAAATCATTTTTTCTACCTTTCCACATCTACCTACACAGGGTTAATGTTCTGAAAAAAAAATTTATATATATATATATATATTGGTCATGGCTCCCGAGTGGCGCATCGGTCTACAGTCCTTGGTTCGAATACAGAACTGTATCACATCCGACCGTGATTGGGTGTGCCATATGGGGACGCGCAATTGGCCCAGCGTCATCCGGGTTTGACTGGGGTAGGCCGTGATTGTAAATAAGAATTTGTTCTTGCCTAGTTAAATATAGGAAAAATGTAAAAAAAACAGATGGAGAAAACCTACACCAGAGGAGCAATTCATTTCAACAAAAATCTTCATTTTAATTTGACTTTACAAACAACAAGAGGGCTTAATTGGAGTCTTTCTTCAGAGCCTTAGGCCCATATAAAATATCTTCACTGGCTGAGGTCGGCTATGAGGCTTAACAAACTAATAGAAGTAGGATTGTTTTATTAGGTCTTCTTACAATTGCAACTGGTCAAAAATGTAGCATCCTACATAAGACAATCATTTAAAGAAAAAAGTCTGCACGTTAAAACACGTTCGACCTAAAACAATGCAACTAATAATGAAAAGCTCACATTTGTAAATCCCAAACTCTAAAAGTAGTTGGAAAGGTAGATACAAAGTATTTGTGACATTGTGGGTACAATAAAGAATGTAAACAAGATGCTGTGTTTTTATTTAGGGTAGTGATGGACAACTGGAGGCATTTTGAAAAAGGTTTTCAAACACTTATTTTTCACAAGTGCACTGTAACAGGTGTAGCCCATCATGCAAATGTTTCCTATTAGCAGGACAATAGACTTTTTATAGCCCAGCTACTGGAGTGAAAATCCCCCAACTTCCAATGTATTCGATGCTTAAGTACTCTAAAGTGTTACATTTCTAACTAAAAACAACAGTACAGTATTTCTTCACCAACATCTTTATGCTTTTGCTAATAAAATAACGAGAATACATTAAAATGTGGATGTTTATTTAAACTCCATTTTAGTTGCACTTCCACCCAGCTCCACGACCACAGGTAAAACCTTGCTGAGATGATCAATGTATTTTTTGCATTGTTGTTTCATCAATTTCTCTAGCCAAAACATCTTGATGGCCTTGACCAGTTCATCTTTGCTTGTCAGAGCTACGGATTAATGTTTTCAGTTGATGCCAAACAAATTAGATCGGGTTTAAATCAGGAGGCCTACAAGTAGAGATTAAAAAATATTTTTAGATATACTGTAGGCCTGCCGAAGGTGTTGTAGGTCTTTTATTTATGTATTTTATTGAACCTTTATTTTACTACATAAATGTCTACTTACTCTGCTAGCGTCTTGACCCAGTTTATGCCCTCATTTGCAATGCAAACCCGGGTGGCAGTGTGTTCTGGGTCATTGTCTGCATTTGGAGAAGAAAAAAGACATTTAGCCCAACAGCCAACATTAGGTATAATAATAGAAATATACATGTAAATAGGCATAAATGTAACAAAATATTGCTATAATCCTACCTTGAAATAAACAATGTGGTCCCAGAAACACCTCTCTGACTTAGTGGCTTGCGAAAATATTTACCCCCTTGGCATTTTTCCTATATTGTTGCCTTACAACCCTGGAATTAAAATAGATTTTTGGGAGGTTTGTTTAATTTGATTTACACAACATGCCTACCACTTTGAAGAAGCAAAATATTTATTATTGTGAAACAAACAAGAAATAAGACAAAAAAACTGAAAACTTGAGAGTGCATAACTATTCACCCCCCAGAGTCAATACTTTGTAGAGACACCTTTTTCAGCAATTACAGCTGCAAGTCTCTTGGGGTATGTCTCTATAAGCTTGGCACATCTAGCCACTGGGATTTTTTCCCATTCTTCAAGGCAAAACTGCTACAACTCCTTCAAGTTGGATGGGTTCCGCTGGTGTAAAGCAATCTTTAAGTCATACCACAGATTCTCAATTGGATTGAGGTCTGGGCTTTGACTAGGCCATTCCAAGCCATTTAAATGTTTCCCCTTAAACCACTCGAGTGTTGCTTTAGCAGTATGCTTAGGGTCATTGTCCTGCTCGAAGGTGAACCTCCATCCCAGTCTCAAATCTCTTGAAGACTGAAACAGGTTTCCCTCAAAAATTTCCCTGTGTTTAGCGCCATCCATCATTCCTTCAATTTTGACCAGTTTTCCAGTCCCTGCCGATAAAAACATCTCCACAGCATGATGCTTCCACCACCATGCTTCACTGTGTGGATGGTGTTCTCGGGGTGATGAGCTAATTTTGCATCACCTAACCAGAGTACCTTCTTTCATATGTTTGGGGAGTCTCCCACATGCCTTTTGGCGAACACCAAACTTTGTTTGTTTATTTTTTTAAGCAATGGCTTTTTCTTCTGGCCACTCTTCCGTAAAGAGTAGCTATGTGGAGTGTACGGCATAAAGTGGTCCTATGGCAAGATACTCCAATCTCCGCTGTGGAGCTTTGCAGCTCCTTCAGGGTTATCTTTGTTGCCTCTCTGATTAATGCCCTCCTTGCCTGGTTCGTGAGTTTTGGTGGGTGGCCCTCTCTTGGCAGGTTTGTTGTGTGCCATATTCTTTCCCTTTTTTTATTTAATGGATTTAATGGATGTTCAGAGTTTCAGATAATTTTTTTATAACCCAACCCTGATCTGTACTTCTCCACAGCTTTGTCCATGACCTGTTTGGAGAGCTCCTTGGTCTTCAAGATGCCGCTTGCTTGGTGGTGTGCCTTGCTTTTTCTTGGAATAGAAACACCATAATATTTATCAAATGAATTAAGCCAAATTTCTTAAAATTAATCCTATATACTATGTTATTACAAAAACATTTTTAAATTATCTGGTAATGCCAATATGGAAGACTATCAAATTATTCTCAAAGATGCCCTCTGGTGGTCAAACTAGCACTAGCTTGCATTAACAGAAAAATGGCTGACAATTCAATAACGTGCCTTAGAATGCTGTAGCAGCCCGCAAGGTGTCCTGCAGTATGATGCAACTTTAAAAAAGAAGGAAACACTGTATTTAGCTTGGTTTTCGTCACAAGTCCAGGAATGTCTGAAGAATTACAACATTTACCTGGAGCTAACTCTGCAAATAACACTGCTGGGTTATTTGAAAAGTCATAGTCAATCAATCAATAATACAGTATAATACTACTTTTAGCAAATATGTTTTATGTACAATCTGTAGAAACTATAAGAATATAAAGGTTCATAAATTTTGCAAAACATCACAGCACAGGTGAAAAATATGGAAAATAGTAATCAAAATGGATTGTGTTGAGATAGATGGGAGGAGTTGAGTGGAACTGAAGGGTGGGACTAAAAACAACACGATAGCTAATGTAAAATATATTGTATCTGTAAAATGTATATAGGTTCAGAACTTTTGTGATACAGCACAGTTAAAAAATATTGGCAAGTAATAAAATCAAACTGGATGGTCTTCAGAGAAATCTAAGTAAAGGGATAGTTATTTAAGATCCCATTTATGGATGAGCAATGAACGAGTGGCAAATGCAAGATGCAATAGATGGTAGGTAGCCTAGTGGTTAGGGCCCATGGGCCAGTAACTGCAATGTTGCTAGATGTAAACCCATGTAGACCAGGTAAAAATCTGCACCCTGACCTGCC
Source organism: Oncorhynchus masou masou (assembly GCF_036934945.1). Lineage (NCBI taxonomy): Eukaryota > Metazoa > Chordata > Actinopteri > Salmoniformes > Salmonidae > Oncorhynchus > Oncorhynchus masou. The sequence goes on from NC_088237.1 coordinate 332,848, forward strand.
TGGTTCGTCAGGAGCACCTGAATTTGTTCTTGTTGACTTGCCTAGTTATATAAAGGTTAAATAAAAAAAATCATTTGGGATGACCAAGATATGTAAACATCATTATTCAAGAAGAATCCATTTGTTAGTGTCCTCCAGCAGCCTCACTGTGTTAGTGATGGCTGTTTAACTCTGATGGCCATAAGACATAAGCATTTTTCAGTCTCTCGGTCCCAAGATGCACCTAGTAACTTACCATTCCAGCTGGATGATACTTAACAGGCAGTTCATCATTATGTTGTCCTTATTCCTGTGATTATTCTGTTATTGTTTGTCCAGACCAAATCTGGAGAGCCCTGTTTGGTCTCAAACACATGCCCGTGCTCTCAATTGTATCAAATTACCAAATTACTTCAGCCTCCTGAGGTTGAAGAGTGACTTGTGCTTCTTCACCACACTGTGTGGGTAGACAATATCTAATAAGTAATCGAACAAACTTTCCAACTTCTCCAATACACATAAATCTAAGTAAAGGGATAGAATAAGAATATATAGATATACATTTATGGATGAGCAATGAACGAGTGGCAAAGGCAAGATGCAATAGATGGTAGGTAGCCTAGTGGTTAGAGCGTTGGGCCAGTAACCGAAAGGTTGCTAGATGTAAACCCTGAGCGAACCAGGTAAAAATCTGTGGTTCTGACCCTGAACAAAGGTAGTTAACCCACTCTTCCTTGGCCGTCATTGTAAATAAGAATTTGTTCTTAACTGACTTGCCTAGTTATATAAAGGTTAAATAAAAAAATACATTTGGGATGTGTAATGCAAGATATGTAAACATTATTATTAAAGTGACTAGTAATCCATTTGTATAAACGTCACCAATGAGTGTATAAGCCTCTCTGTGTTATCTGATGGCTGTTTAACAGTCTGATGGCGTGAGACATAAGCTATTTTTCAGTGGATTCCGATCGGTCCCAACTTTGAATAGTCCTTGTCACGGGTACATCCTGTTTGAGTTTCTGCCTATAGGAAAGGAGAAGAGAAATGGCGTCGTCGTCAGATTTGCTGAAAGGAAGGCGGGGGAGGGCCTTGTATGCATCGCGGAAGTTAGAGCAGCATTGATCCAGTGTTTTGCCAGCCCGGGTACGACAAATCAATATGCGTCCACACATTAAACAAATAGGGAGGGGTCCCCCATTAATTAGTTATTTAACGGCATCTACATTTCTTAACAGCAGTCAACTCTTAGATCAATCAGTTAACTCATACCAGGCCTTTTTTACATACAATTTTGTACACTTAAATTCAATGTCAATGTCAAAATGCATGCTCTAGTGAGAGCAAACAATTTTGCAGCTTGGGCTGACAGATGTGGTGGTAATTTAACAATCTCAAGGGTAGTGACAGCCGCAGTTACAGCATAAGCCACAAATGGTTCTTCTGGAGTCCCCCTGGAGTCCACTGTATCTTGTCATTCAGCGCCATCTTGTGGTCAGGGGGTGGCTGTACAGCTTCAGCATAGTCAGGCAGCCAGGCTCGACAATAGCCTGTCATTCCTGTGAGTGTCAACATATGTTGTTTTGTAACTGGCTGTGGTACAAAGATTTCCAGCCACACACTCTCGACCCAATTTCCTACCATTTGGTGTAATATCATGTAAACCAAACACAAGCGTCCTAAAAATATAAAATACAGCCTGTTCTTTAGACATCTTAATACTAAGAGCACAAAACAAAACTGAGGCCCATTATAATCTGAAGGTTGTGAGTATCACTGCATTGTAAGCTTTCTTTCAGACAATTTTTCATAAACCTCTCAAGGTGTAAATTTCTCTTCAATGGTGAGAAATGGGTGATGCAATGTAGGTCTGTCTGTGGCATTTTCTCCCAACAGCTAATGTCAAATCAAAACAAATCATTTATTTGTCACTTACCATTCCAGCTGTGTTAAACAGTTCATCATTATGCAATCGTTCATTCAATTATTCTGTTATTGTTTGCGTCAAATCAAATTGTATTGGTCTCAAACACATGGTTAACATATGTTATTGCGAGTGTAGCGAAATGCTTGTGCTTCTAGGTCCGACAGCGCAGCAATATCTAACAAGTAATCTAACAATTTCACAACAACTGCCTAATACACATAAATCTAAGTAAAGGGATAGAATAAGAATATATAGATATACATTTATGGATGAGCAATGAAAATAATGTGGCAAAGGCAAGATGCATCTCAGATTTTCAAAATATGCCCATAGTGGTTAAGAGTATTGCATAGCATTTTGTGTAGTATGTAGCACGAACATTTTCACAAAAGATGAAACCAAATAAATAAAATCATTTACCTTTGAAGACCAGGTAAAAAAATCTGTCGTTTCTGACCCTGAACAAAATCGTAGTTAACCCATTGCTCTTCCTTGGCCGTCATTGTAAACGTGAAATTTGTTCTTAACTGACATAATATCGATAAAGGTTAAATAAAAAAATCAATCCTCAAGGTGTTTTTTCAATATCTCTTCATTGAATGCATTATTATTAAAGCTTGCTTTCCTCTCTGTAATGGAAAAATACTGGCAGGTGACTTTTGCGCACCAATTAGGACACCGGGCGGACACGTGGTAAATGTGGTCTGTTATGGTCAATCTTCCAATGGCCCACAAATACGTCACAATGCTGCAGCACCTTGGGGAAACTCTGTGTTAGTGATGGCTGTTTAACAGTCTGATGGCCATGAGACATAAGCTCAAAAATTTGTCATTTCTGGTGCCATCTCATCTTGATTTTGCACCTCACGTTACTGACCTCGCCTTCTGGATGATAGGTAGCAATTATATGGGGTGTGAAAAATATCAGGCATCCAAAAATGTGGCATCAACAGGTTAAAGTGGTTGTTGTCCTTGATGATCTTATGGCCTTCCTGTAACATCGGGTGGTGTAGGTGTCCTGGAACAGGATGGCAGATAGTAGTTTCGGTCCCAGCTTTGATGCAGACCTCATGATAGCTGAACCAGTGGCTCTGGAGAGCCTTACGGCCTTTGTGGGCGGAGCAGTTGCCAGACCTCACTACCCTCTGGAGAGCCTTACGTTTGTGGGCGGAGCAGTTGCCGTACCAGGCGGTGATACAGCCCGCCAGGATGCTCTCGATCGTGCATCTGTAGAAGTTTGTAAGTGCTTTTGGTGACAAGCCGAATTTCTTCAGCCTCCTGAGGTTGAAGAGGCGCTGCTGCGCCTTCTTCACGATGCTGTCTGTGTGGGTGGACCAATTCAGTTTGTCTGTGATGTGTATGCCGAGGAACTTAAAACTTACTACCCTCTCCACTACTGTTCCATCGATGTGGATAGGGGGGTGTTCCCTCTGCTGTTTCCTGAAGTCCACAATCATCTCCTTAGTTTTGTTGACGTTGAGTGTGAGGTTATTGTCCTGACACCACACTCCGAGGGCCCTCACCACCTCCCTGTATGCCGTCTCGTCGTTGTTGGTAATCAAGCCTACCACTGTTGTGTCGTCCGCAAACTTGATGATTGAGTTGGAGGCGTGCGTGGGCACGCAGTCGTGGGTGAACAGGGAATACAGGAGAGGGTTCAGAACGCACCCTTGTGGGGCCCCAGTGTTGAGGATCAGCGGGGTGGAGATGTTGTTGCCTACCCTCACCACCTGGGGGCGGCCCGTCAGGAAGTCCAGTACCCAGTTGCACAGGGCGGGGTCGAGATCCAGGGTCTCGAGCTTGATGACGAGCTTGGAGGGTACTATGGTGTTAAATGCCGAGCTGTAGTCGATGAACAGCATTTTCACATAGGTATTCCTCTTGTCCAGATGGGTTAGGGCAGTGTGCAGTGTGGTTGAGATTGCATCGTCTGTGGACCTAGTGGGGCGGTAAGCAAATTGGAGTGGGTCTAGGGTGTCAGGTAGGATGGAGGTGATATGGTCCTTGACTAGTCTCTCAAAGCACTTGTGCTACGGGGCGGTAGTCGTTTAGCTCACTTACCTTAGCTTTCTTGAGAACAGAAACAATGGTGGCCCTCTTGAAGCATGTGGGAACAGCAGACTGAGATAGGGATTGATTGAATGTCTTGTATGTCCCATGCATATTAACAATCACACATTTGGATAAAATAATATGAATTCCCAATTTACAGAGAAGATCTCTTCCTGCCAAATTTGCAGGGGAACATGCAGAGGCAATACATTGATGTGTCCTGCACATATCAATTTTAACTGGCAGGGGCATTGTGAGTAACTCTTCCATAATTACTCCCAAGGCCCCCACAGTGCTGACTAGTTCATTTGACACGGGAGGATTGGACATAGTTTTAGAATTTATGACAGACATTGCAGTGCCAGTATCTACTAGAGAATTGATTGACTCACCATTGACGAAGAGACAAACCATTGCCTCCTCACGGGAGCTTGAAAAATCTTTAAACACTGTCCGAGAGTGTCAACTGTCTCAACCTCGCGTCAGTCTGTGTGTGGGTTGTAGACGGTCGTTTTTGGTGTCGGTCCTGTTCTCCAGTTACCTACCCCCCGCCCGACCCCGCCCGATCCAACAGCAAAATATCCATTCTTTCCGCAATTAGAGCAGGCAAAGTTCCTACGCTGTGGTTGCTGTTGTCCAGCCCGTCCGTCTGCACCGTCTCCCTCTACTTCTTCCTTTTCCTTTCTGTTTGTCGTTTTGAGGTCCTCCCTGAGCCTGCCACTGCTGGCCCGGTCCTTGAGAATGCTAGCTGGGCAGCTTGTAGTTTCACACCATCCCTTTTCATTCTCTGGTTTCGTCTTTTCTTCTCGAGACAGTTGCTGCCTCTCAGCGTGTTTACAGTGTTCGATGACTGTTTGTAGGGTAGTAGTTTCCCAGCCAATGCAGGTCATCTTTAACATGAGGCAAAAGTCCATTCATCAGGACAGCCTTCAAGATGCCCTTGTAGTTATCGGTTGCTGGTCTGATGCCATATTATTTGTGGAAACAGTTCTCCCATCGATGCCTGTAGTCCTCCAGTGAAACTGTAGTCATTATAGGCGTTGTGGAGAACGGGTTCTTACTGCTCCGGCCAGAGGAGTCTGTTGATCCTGCAGTCATATCCTGTCTTGTTGGGGGGGTAGAGCTGCGGCGGGGGAGGTAGATTAGCGGGCTGCTGGTGTATTGAATACAGGGATATAATAGGGAGGTGAAAAGTCATTGTTGTCAGAGTAGAGTTCCACATATTAATGATTGTGTAACTTCCAAAACAAAACAACAAAAAATGGACACACTAAGTATGATCCCCAATTAGAGGTAACGATTATCAGCTGCCTCCAAATGGGAACCATACATACACACCAACATAGAAATATAATACCTAGAAACCCCCCTAGTCAGGGCATGACAATTGTTTCTTCTTCTTTTCTTATCATTCACTATTATTCCTTTAATTTTATTTTCTGCCCTTCTCTCTAATTCTCTTTCCCACTTCCTAAAATCTTCCCAGTCTATTATACTTCCCTTGCCTTTCCTGGTTCTTCAAAGTCCTGTAACTTATTTCTACATTCTGCTAATAAAACTTCACTTAATGTGCCTTTTAAGGGAAAATCTGCTACCTTGTGCCAGAGCAGAACCTGTTCCAGAATGTCCCTGTGCCACTTATCCACCATTACCTTCACCTGTCCAGTCAGTGGGTTGGGCAGACGGTTCCCCCCTGGTGCTCTTGGCTCCCATTGAGAAAATCCATTTACCCACACACACTCAGAGATAAATGAAAACAAACACACAAAACAAAACAGTATTTAGTTAGGAAAGTCTTCCTTTCTTAAAATTAATTATGGGTTAACTCAAAAATAAATTGATCATGGGTTAACTCAAAAGGGAGTGTTTCTTTGCCATCAAAATATTTTTAATTTAGAATTCTGTACCCATACAGTATTTCCCCCTGTACAAAATGTTGTGTGTTTTATGCACGTAACCAATTACCAATTATTTCCCAAGTATATCCAATTCTACCACGGCGCCATGGGTCAAACTGCGGCCTTCTAAAATAATATTTTCTTACTTCTATCTCAGGACCTGTCCTGGAATCATGTAGCTCATGCTTTTACATCTGACGATTGCAAACCATGGCATATCAATTAATATTAATTTAGTACCCGGGAATACCTCTGTTATTAAACAGGGTTGTCTTTGCTTCAACAATGTGCAGAAAATTTCCCAGAACAGGATTTATTTTGCCTGTTCGGATGGTGTATCCGTCCACTGACGCTCCCTGCCGGGTGCGAGAAGGGTCCCTTCTGCTCCTTTAAGTGGAGTGTGGACTCCCTGAGCCACGCCTAATGTGGCCACTGTGCACAGTTAAACTTGGTGTCCCCTGGAACGATCACCAAGCAGAGCTAGCCATCCCATCCTTGTCGCCAGGAGTTGTAGTGGAAATTCTAATCAGAAAGGAAGAGAGACTGCAGATTCTTCAAAACAGCAACTTTTTATTATACGATTTGCAAATCTGGAGCTGAAAATTAATCAAAATATGCAAAGGTAAGAGCCCAACAAACAAGATTTGGGTCTCAGCTTTTATAATCTTAGTCTACTTGGCAGTTTACCAGGTGTGTGAGATCATGATGGGAACATAGTGTACAAACAAGTGAAACCGCCAGTTTTGTTACTCCATTCTGCTGTCACTGGTGCTCAAACTAGCCTCTTCTCTTTTCTCCACACAGCTTTTTCTGAAAGAAACAAATAGAACAGGTTGGACCAAAAACTGTGGTCACTCTCAGAAGCTCTTTGTCTTTGGCCACGTGGCCAATAATTTTTTCACCGTAACAGTTGATGTTGAGATGTGTCTGTTACTTGAACTCTGTGAAGCATTTATTTGGGCTGCAATCTGAGGTGCAGTTAACTCCAATGAACTTATCCTCTGCAGCAGAGGTAACTCAGGGTCTTCCTTTCCTGTGATGGTCCTCATGAGAGCCAGTTTTATCATAGCGCTTGATGTTTTTTGCGATTGCACTTGAAGAAACTTTCAAAGTTCTTGAAATTTTCCGGATTGAATAACCTTCATGTCCTAACGTAATGATGGACTGTTGTTTCTCTTTGCTTATTTGAGCTGTTCTTGCCATAATTGTAACCAACCTCTTCCTGCTCTTCTGAGGAGGAGTAGCGAGAAGGATCGGAGGACCCATTTGCAGCGTGGTAATAATGTCCATAATGTTTATTTTAATACATAAACTGAACACTACGAAATACAAAACAATAAACGTGAAATGAATGAAACAGTCACGTGTGGTACGAACACGAACACGGAAGACAAACACCCACAACTCAAAAGTGAAACCAGGCTACCTAAGTATGATTCTCAATCAGGGACAACGATTGACAGCTGCCTCTGAGAATCATACTAGGCCGAACACAGAAATCCCAAAAGATAGAAAAACGAATATAGACAACCCACCCAACTCACGCCCTGACCATACTAAAACAAAGATATAATAACAGAAATAAAGTCAGAACGTGACAGTACCCCCCCCCCAAAGGTGCGGACTCCGGCCACAAAACCTAAACCTATAGGGGAGGTTCTGGGTGGGTGTCTGTCCGTGGTGGCGGCTCTGGCGCGGGACGTGGACCCCACTCCACCATAGTCATTCTACACCTTTCTATTCGCCTCCGTGGCCTCTTAAGAACGGTGACCCTCACCGCCGACCTCTGACTGGGGACCCTCGCCACCGGTCCCGAATGGACGGGAGATTCTGGCAGCGCCGGAGTGAAGGACGACTCCGGCAGCGCTGGAGAGGAGGAAGGCTCTGGCAGTGCTAGACAGGCGGGAGCACCTGTAGGGAGGAGACAGAGAGACAGCCTGGTGCGGGGGGCTGCCACTGGAGGGCTGGTACATAGAGGTGGCACCGGATAGACCGGACCGTGAAGGCGCACTGGAGCTCTTGAGCACCGAGCCTGCCCAACCTTACCTGGTTGAATACTCCCCGTAGCCAAGCCAGTGCGACGAGGTGGAATAGCCACACTGGGCTGTGCTGGCGAACCGGGGACACCATGCGTAAGGCTGGTGCCATGTACACCGACCAGAGGAGACGCACTGGAGACCAGATGCGCTGAGCCAGCTTCATGGCACCTGGCTCGATGCCCACTCTAGCCCGGCCGATACGAGGCGCTGCAATGTACCGCACCGGGCTATGCACACGCACCGGTAACACCGTGCGCCTCACGGCATAACACGGTGCCCGCCCGGTCCCTCTCGCTCTCCTGTAAGCACGGAAAGTTGCCGCAGGTCTCCTACCTGACTTCGCCACACTCCCCGTGTGCCTCCTCCAATACATTTTTGGGGCTGCCTCTCGGGCTTCCAGCCGAGCTGCCGTGCTGCCTCCTCATAGCAGCCTCCAGCTCAGCCTTGGGGCGGCGATACTCTCCAGCTTGTGCCCAATGTCCCTTGCCGTTCAGAATCTCCTCCCATGTCCAGGAGTCCTGCGATTCCGTCCGCTGCTGCTGCTGCCCGTTACCACGCTGCTTGGTCCTTTGGTAGTGGGTGTTTCTGTATCGTGAGGAGGAGTCCATAATGTTTATTTTAATACATAAACTGAACACTACGAAATACAAAACAATAAACGTGAAATGAACGAAACAGTCCCCTGTGGTACGAACACTAACACGGAAGACAAACACCCACAACTCAAAAGTGAAACCAGGCTACCGAAGTATGATTCTCAATCAGGGACAACGATTGACAGCTGCCTCTGATTGAGAACCATACTTGTCCGAACACAGAAATGATAGAAAAATGAACATAGACAACCCACCCAACTCACGCCCTGACCATACTAAAACAAAGATATAATAACTGAACTAAGGTCAGAACGTGACAATAATATGGACTTGGTATTTTACCAAATAGGGCCATCTTCTGTATACCACCCCTACCTTGTCACAGCACAACTTGTCACATGTGCCGAATACAACAGATGTAGACCTTACTGTGAAGTGCTTCCTTTACAAGCACTTAACCAACAATGCAGTTAAGAAAAATAAGTGTTAACTTCTTATGGCCAACATCTAGTGAAATTGCAGAGCGCAAAATTCAAATTACTGAAATATAAATATTTAACATTCATGAAAATACAAGTGTCTTACATCAAAATAAAGCTTAACTTCTTGTTAATCCGTCCGCTATGTCAGATTTCAAAAAGGCTTTAGGGCGAAAGCACACCATGTGATTATCTATATTTGTTGTGGTAAATAAACAGCCATGAAACGTATAGCTGAAACCTCTCGAGGCAAGTAGTGTGGCCTGCAATTTATCACAATATACTCTACTTCAGGCAGGCAAAATCTAGAGACTTCCTTAGATTTCTTGCACCAGCTGTTGTTTACAAATATGTACAGACCGCCCCCCCTCATCTTACCCGAGTGTGCTGTTCTATCTTGCTGGTGTAGTGTATATCCCGCTAGATAGGATATTACAGTTTTTGATGTCCCATTGGTAGGATATTCGTGATCGTACCTCATCTAATTTATTGTCCAATGATTGCATGTTGGCGAGTAGTATTGACGGTAATGGCAGCTTTCCCGCTCGCCTTCTCCCGGGGTCTTCACAAGACATCCGGCTCTTTGTCCTCTGTACCTGAGTCGCTTCCTCTTGCAAATAACGGGGATGTCAGCCCTGTTGGGTGTTTGGAGAATGTCCTGTGCTTCCTGCTTGTTGTCAAAAAAATCTTTATCTAATCCGAGGTGAGTGATCGCTGTCCTGATATTCAGAAGCTGTTTTTTGCCGTAAGAAACGGTTGCAGAAACATTATGTACAAAATAAGTTACGAATAACGTGCAAAAAAACACAGTAGCACAATGGGTTGGGTACCCGGAAAAACTGCTGCCATTTCTTCCGGCGCCATTTTTTATGACATTGATTGGGAGTCCCATAGAGTGGTGCACAACTGGCACAGTGTTGGTGCCTGTTTGGTGGGGGTAGACCATCATTGTAAATAATAATTTGTTCTTAACTTCTTGCGTCGAGCAATCCCAGATCCGGGATCCTATTTATAGCCTCAAGCTCATTAGCATAACGCAATGTTAACTATTCATGAAAATTGCAAATGAAATGAAATAAATATATTTGCTCTCAAGCTTAGACTTTTGTTAACAACACTGTCATCTCAGATTTTTAAAATATGCTTTTCAACCATAGCTAAACAAGCATTTGTGTAAGAGTATTGATAGCTAGCATAGCTATAAGCCTAGAATTCAGCCAGCAACATTTTCACAAAAACAAGAAAATCATTCAAATAAAATCATTTACCTTTGAAGAACTTCAGATGTTTTCAATGAGGAGACTCTCATTTAGATAGCAAATGTTTAGTTTTTCAAAAAAAATATTATTTGTGTAGGACAAATCGCTCCGTTTTGTTTACGTTTGGCTATGAAAAAAACCTGTATCCAGTTATAGCCTCAAGCTCATTAGCATAACGTAACGTTAACTATTTATGAAAATCGCAAATTAAATTAAATGAATGTGCTAGCTCTCAAGCTTAGCCTTTTCTTAACAACACTGTCATCTCAGATTTTCAAAATATGCTTTTGAACCATAGCAAAACAAGCATTTGTGTAAGAGTATTGATAGCTAGCGTAACATTTAGCGTAGCATTTAGCGGGCAACATTTGCACAAAAACCAGAAAAGGATTCAAATAAAATAATTTACCTTTGAAGAATTTCAGATGTTTTCAATGAGGAGACTCTCAGTTACATAGCAAATGTTCAGTTTTTCCTGAAAGATTCTTTGTGTAGGAGAAATCGCTCCGTTTTGTACATCACGTTTGGGTACCAAAAAACCCTGAAAATTCAGTCATCAAAACGGCGAACTGTTTTCCAAATTAACTCCATAATATCGACTGAAACACGGCAAACGCTGTTTAGAACCAATCCTCAATGTGTTTTTCACATATCTCTTCATTGACATATCGTTCGTGGTAGTCTACTTTCTCCGGTGCATGGCTTGGAAAAAGACAGTTGAAGATGACGCACCAATTTCGACGGAGGACACCGGGTGGACACCTGACAAATGTAGTCTCTTATGGTCAATCTTCCAATGATATGCCTACAAATACGTCACAATGCTGCAGACACCTTGGGGAAACGTTAGATCGGGCAGGCTCATTCCTTGCGCATTCACAGCCATATAAGGTGACAATGAAAAACAGAGCCTCAAAAATCCTGCTCATTTCCTGGTTGAAGTTTCATCTTGGTTTTGCCTGTAGCATCAGTTCTAGGGCACTCACAGACAAGATCTTTGCAGTTTTGGAAACATCATAGTGTCCTCTTTCCAAAGCTGTCAATTATATGCATAGTCAAGCATCTTTTTGTGCCAAAATATTGCGCTTAAAACGGGCACGTTTTTTTATCCAATAATGAAATAGCGCCCCATAGATGTAACAGGTTAAACTGACTTGCGTAGTTAAATAAAGGTTACATTGTTGCCAATACAATAATGCCGAAAATACTTCACAAACCTTAACATAAACCATTAGTCAAATTGACCCCAGAATTAGTATATAAATGTAATACCTTTAAAAGCCCAATGCAGTCAAAAACGTGATTTCCCTGTGTTTTATATACAGTGCCTTCGGAAAGTACCCCTTTACTTTTTCCACATTTTGTTGGTTTACAGTGTTATTCTAATATATATATATATTTAATCCCTCAATCTACACACAACCCCCCATAATGACAAAGCAAACCTTTAAAAAAAAGAAAAACTGAAATAGTGACATTTACATAAGTATTTAGACACTTTATTCAGTACTTTGTTGAAGCACCTCTGGCAGCGATTACAGCCTCATGTCTTCTTGGGTATGACGTTACAAGCTTGGCAAACCTGTATTTGTGGAGTTTCTCCCATTCTTCTCTGCAGATCCTCTCAAGCTTTGTCAGGTTGGATGGGGAGCGTTGCTGCACGGCTATTTTCAGGTCTCTCCAGAGATGTTCAATCGGGCTCTGGCTGGGCCATTCAAGGACATTCAAAGACTTGTCCCAAAGCCTCTCCTGCGTTGTCTTGGCTGTGTGCTTAGAGTCGTTGTCCTGTTGGAAGGTGAACCTTCGCCCCAGTCTGAGGTCCTGAGCTCTCTGGAGCAGGTTTTCATCAAGGATCTCTCTACACTTTGCTCCATTCATCTTTCCCTCGGTCCTGACTCGACTCCCAGTCCCTGCTGCTGAAATACACCACCACAGCATGATGCTGCCATCATGCTTCCTCGTAGGGATGGTGGTAGGTTTCCTCCAGAAATGACGGTTGACATTTAGGCCAAAGACTTTCATCAGACCAGAGAATCATGTTTCTTGTGGTCTGAGAGTCTTTAGGTGACTTTTGGCAAACTCCAAGCGGGCTGTCATGTGTCTTTGCTGAGGAGTGGCTTCCACCTGGCCACTAGGGAAAGGGGGATACCTAGTCAGTTATACAACTGAATGCCTTCAACTGAAGTGTGTGCCTTTCCAAATCATGTCCAATTAATTGAATTTACCAGGTGGACTCCAATCAAGTTGTAGAAATATCTCAATGATGATCAATGGAAACAGAATTCACCTGAGCTCAATTTCGAGTCTCATAGCAAAGGGTCTGAATACGTATGTAAATACGGTAATTCTGTTTTTTGTTTCTAAATAACCTTTTTTCGCTTTGCCATTATGGGGTTTTGTGTGTAAATTGCTGAGGAAATTGTTTTATTTAATACAGTTTTGTGATAAGTCTAATGTAACAAAATGTGGAAAAAGTCAAGTGTCTGAATACTTTACGAAGGCACAGTATATTTCCACACTGAGGCTGGAATAATACTGTAAAATTGTGAAAATTATGATAATGCCCTTTAGTTTAAGAGCTGTTTAAAAATACCACCTGACATTTCAGCCTGTTTTTGTGGGATGGAGTTTTGGCCTGCCTTGGTGACATCAGCAGGCGGTAAATTATTTAGACTAATAAGAAAGAGTGTTCCAAACCTCTCTGCCAATAACACCCAGTTTTCAGTTTTCCCCTCCACACCAGACCACTCCCAGACAGTCCTAGCTAAATTCTTACTTCAGAATTGTCTCTTTGCTAAGAAGATATTTTTCTTTATTTCTTGACCATTTTAATTGAAAACAATCACAGTAAGGTATTTAATTGTTACCCAGAAATGATTTGATATTGAGATAAAAACAGCTCCAATGGACCTTTAAGTAATTGCTACTAATAATAATAGTAACGTTTACCTGCTGCATTCAAAGATAACCAACCTACAGTACTAGACCAATCTTCACTTGTGTCATGCTTGTTGTAATGAGTGATAAACATGGTAATTCCTTCACCGATTGGAAGATACTTTTGTACATACATTGTATTTGCACACCCCTTCAAATGAGTGGATTCGGCTATTTCAGGCACACCCATTGCTGACATGTGTATAAAATCGACCACACAGCTATGCAAGCTCCATATACAATCATTGGCAGTAGAATGGCTTTACTGAAGAGCTCAGTGACTTTCAACGTGGCACCGTCATAAGACTCCACCTTTCCAACAAGTCAGTTCATCAAATTTCTGCCCTGCTAGAGCTGCCCGGTCAACCATAAGTGCTGTTAATGTGAAGTGAAAACGTCTAGGAGCAATAACGGCTCAATCGCAAAGTGGTAGGCCGCAGAACGGGACCCCTTAGTGCTGAAGCGTGTAAAAAAATCACCTGTCCTTGGGTGCAACACTCACTTCCGAATTCCAAACTACCTCTGGAAGCAACGACAGCACGAGAACTGTTTGTCAGGAGCTTCATGAAATGGATTTCCATTGCCGAGCAGCTTCACACAAGCCGGAGTGGTGCCCTTTCCTGTTTCAGCATGAAAATGCCCCCATGCACAAAGCGAGGTCCATACAGAAATGGTTTGACGAGATCAGTGTGGAAGAAATTTACTGGCATGCACAGAGCCCTAACCTCAACCCCATTAAAGACCTTTGGGATGAATTGAAATGCTGACTGAGAGCCAGGCCTAATCGCCCAACATCAGTGCCCGACCTCACTAATGCTCTTGTCGCTGAATGGAAGTCCCTGCAGCAATGTTCCAACATCTAGCGGAAAGCCTTTCCAGAAGAATGGAGGCTGTTATAGCAGCAAATGTGGGACCAGCTCCATATTAATGCCAATGATTTTGGAATGAGATTTTCGACTAGCAGGTGTCCACATACTTTTGGTCATGTAGTATAGTTCCTACGTGATAGAGTGCCTGCTTTGATTTAGATGCACTATTGTAAGTGGCTTTCCACTGGATGTCAGAACCCCGAATTCACCAATTGCTGCTCGCTCTGGATATTTTGTAAATACTTTTTGAATGTATCCTTAAAGCCTTCCCAAAGAATGGAGGCTGTTATGGAGCATGTCCAATATTAATGCCAATGATTTTGGAATGAGATTTTCGACTAGCGGTGTCCACATACATTTTACATTTACATTTAAGTTTTTAGCAGACGCTCTTATCCAGATTTTTGTAATTTTTTCCAGTGGAACAGCCACTTTACAATAGTGCATCTAAGTCATTAGAAGTGCCTATCCTAGAGAGGTGGGGTTTCAGGTTTCTTTGTGTGATTTCACTTGGTTAAGGTTAGGTTAAGTTAGAGGAAGGGTTAGCTAAACTGGTTAGCTAACATGCTAGGCGAGCAGCCAACTAAACGCAAAAACAGGGTAAGTAGTAAAAAAGTTGCTAATTATCTAAAAGCTCTAAAGCACCATGGTCTTGTGATAAATGCGCAGCTTCAACTGGAAGCCAGTGGATTAGCCAAACGGTGACGTGAAGAACTTGAATGTCCAAGATTTACATGAGTTACTATTTTAATGGCACAGGCAGGGTCTAATCCAGACGGGAGATGACAAGTGCCTTGTTCTGGGTGAGGCAGTATGTGGGATGTTGTAGAGCATGAACCTATAAACACCGCCATGATGTTGGTTGAAACAAAGTCTTGTCCAATCACGCCAAGGTTCTTCGCTTTTATTTAGATGTTGTACACTGAAAGAGTGCCTGCTTTGTTAGAATCATGTTTTCCTTTTTTCCTGTGAACCCCGTTCATTGTTGCTCGCGGCTATATTTTGTACATACTTTTTTGAATGTATCCTTAAGTAAATTTTGTGGACATTCAAATTAAAAAATGTTTTGAAAGTACTATATACTTAAAGGAAAGTTTATTTTGTATTTTTTGCCATACTATAGAAGTGCTCAGACACGTTTCTTTGTGTGATTTCACTTGGTAAAGGTTAGGTTAAGGTTAGAGGAAGGGTTAGCTAAACGGGTTAGCTAACATGCTAAGTAGTTGCAAACTAAACAAAAAACAGTAAGTAGTAAAAAAGTTGCTAATTATCTAAAAGGCTAAAGTTGTCTGTGATAAGATTCCAACTTGCAAGCTTTGGATTGCACCCACCCACCCCAACCAACCACCCTACTTTAGTTTTTGCCTTAATTAGCCAAACTAATTTGAATGTCCAAGATTTACATTTACTATTTTATATCGAGTCTATCACCTCAGACTTGTTCTGCAGTATGTGGGCACACATAACACATAAACAAAGTCTTGAAAAACACCAATACATCCTTTTATTTAGATGTTGTACACTGGAAATTGTGTCATTACAAACTTTTTTATAGAATTGTTTTCAATTTTTTTTAAAGCCCCTTTTTGTGATATCCAATTGGTAGTTACAGTCATCTTGTCCCATCGCTGCAACTCCCGTACGGACTTGGGAGAGGCGAACGTCGAGAGCCGTCAATCTTGCGGTCACTAGTCCAACGCTCTAACCACTAGGCTACCTGCTTCCCCAATGTGATCAAGACAAAGGAGATGATTGTGGACTACAGGAAAACGAGTACCGATCACTCCCCCATTTTCAATCAGTAGAGTTTAACAACGGATGTAGGCTACATTACAAGTGTGTACGCACTCTCAACCATTGTGATATAATTAACTGGCACAACCATTGTTGACAAATGTATTGCATATCTGTTGTTCCACCCGAGTGTAGATGAAGCCAGTTAATGCTCCATGTCAGTCACACTAAATTTAAATATTAACTTGAGTGATCTTAATTTTACTCAACACGAAGTCATACAGTGCCTTAAGCCAGCACTTTTTCTTGGTCCTCCCTGCTGGGGTCAGGGGGCTTCACGTTCCGGAATCGAGGACAAATGGAATGGAATATTAACTAAGTATGCATAATGTATAAAGATATCCACATAGTAAAATAATTGGCCACATTTATGAATGAAAATTAAATTTGAATGAAATATTTACCACCATTGTCTATACGACACCCACAGTAATGGTGGGCAATAACATCTGTAAATGAATGAGACCAGGTGTGCCTCGTCTGATTGCTGATACTATCTTTGTATATTTTTTTTTGAAAATCTGCCACTGAACCACACACTTCTATCTAGTGAGAGCGAGAACACAACATTGCATCGTTAATTAGCTGGTTGTCCCATTGAAGTCAACATTACTTTCATGGGAGACCTTTTAGTATGGATAAAGGCTTAAAAGCAGGTAGATAGACAAAATAGTGATACCACCACAGCTGCATGAATGTGTGATCTCTCCATATGTTCATTTATCAATTTCCAAGCCCAACTAACTAGACAGAATAGTGTTCAGGCTACATTGTTGTCATTCAGTAAAGGTGTAGCTAGGTACTGTAACATTACTGTACTAGCTTACTGTAGCTTGCAGACTACAACCAAGCTAGATAACTACAAACAAACAATCCATTTCATCAACAGGCTTTTTATTGGGATAGTGACACATTTTTTGTGTTTTGGCCCTACTCCAGCACGTTGGTTTGAAATGATGCCTGTGACATTAAAGTGCAGACTATCAGATTTAATTTGAAGGTCTTTTCATCCATATCGGGTGAACCGTTTAGAAATTACAACAGTTTTTGAACATAGTCTACCCATTTTAGGGGACGAAAGTATTGGGACAAATTCACTTATGTGTATTAAATATCCGGAAACAACTTTATTGACCTCTAGGACTAGATCTTCAATCTTCAACAAAACCCAAGTCAGTAATTAATTGAGGAAGTCATTATATATGCGTGCATGTCTGTAAGTCAATCAATCAAATGTATTTATATGGCCCTTTTTACATCAACAGATGTCACAAAGTGCTATACAGAAAGCCTAAAACAGCAAGCAATGCAGATGTAGAAGCACTGTGGCTAGGAAAAACTCCCTGGAAAGGCAGGAACCTAGGAAGAAGTCACTTTGGATAAAAGTGTCATATATGATTATATAATACATTTTTTAGAGTCTAAGGTGGGGTGCTAAGCTGACATATGGAATTGTTTTAAGATGGTCATACTATGTATCATTTAGCTATTTGATTTGGAATTTTAGGACCCCTTTAGGTATCAACAAAAATATATAAATACATGATTTGATAAAATATAGATTTTGGCCTTTGCTATGAAAACCAATATAAACGCATTGAATAATACATGCATAAATGGGAAAACAGACAGTAAAATAAGAAATCATAAGAAATAAGGTTTTTGAAGTATCTGTCCTAAATCTAGGAGATATAAGAAAGCTCAGGAAACCTGTTTTTGCTTTGTCATTATGGGTTATTGTGTGTAGAAATGAGGGGGAAAAAACAATTGAATCAAATTTAGTATAGGGCTGTTACATAACACAATGTGGGAAAAAACAATCTGAATACAAGGCACTTTTAGTATTTAATGTCCAGTGAGTCCAGTGACACTTGTGGGGTTATACAGCAAAACCGAGTTTTGTAGGTCAAACCGTTTGGACACTACAGACATTTTTGTGACCGATTTTTGTGATGTTCTGACAAACACAGTTGGTAGATGTGACACTGGTGCTTGCAAATGTGTCCCATTTGGCTCAGTTGGTAGAGTATGGTGCTTGCAATGCCAGGGTTGTTGGTTTGATTCCCATGGGGGACAGTGTGAAAATGTATGCACTCACTACTGTAAATCACTATGGACAAGAGTCTCTACTAAAATGTAATGCAAAAAAACCTGATATCTCTAGCTTGAACTGACACATTTTGACGGAGCGTCAATCGACTCTACAGGGTTAATTAAGAAATAAGGCCCAAGGGGGTGTAGTATATTGATCATTATAAACACAATACAATATACAACCATACACTCCACCTGAATCTAAATACAGACTTGGATGCAAAACTGAAATATGTGGTGCATCTCAGAAATGCATTCAAAAAAGCTTATAAGCCCACTTTAGTACAGCATTTGTAGCTTCAATGATTCCAAATGAATGATGTCTATATAAATACTGTACTATTTTATCATTGTCCAACCACAGACTCCCATGATGCAGTGCTGCGGTTCAACGCAGCGCCCACCGTGGGGTACGAGAAAGACGTTGGCTCCAAGACCACCGTCCGCCTCCTTAACTCCCAGGTAACACACACACACGCCTAGTATCTACGTTTAACCACACACCTACACAGTCATTTTTTGTTGTTGTTGAGTCAACTTAAAACAATCAAGGCAAACAGCTGCAATTCGATTTCTACTGAACTGAGTCATGGTGCTGGAGGGAATAGCAGCCATTTTACGGGCTCCTAACCAATTGTGCTATTTATTTATTTATTTTTTTGAGATGAACTTAACTTTTTTTGTACACAATATTTCCGCCATCGTTTCCTATGGCCGAAAAGAGCTTCTGGACATCAGAACAGCGATCATTGACTACAGCTCAACATTCAACACCATAGTCCTCTAGCCCCCTACTGTACTCCCTGTTCATCCATGACTGTGTGGCCACACACGATTCCAACACCATCATTAAGTTTGTCCATGACATGATGGTGGTATGCATGATCACGGACGATGATGAGACAGCCTAAAGGGAGGAGGTCAGAGACCTGGCAGTGGTGCCGGGTCAATAACCTCTTCCTCAATGTCAGAAAGACAAAGGAGTTGATTGTGGACGACAGGAAAGGGAGGGTTGAGCATGCCCCCATTTACAGTTGGAGTCATTAAAACTTCACAAATTTCTTGTCAAACTATAGTTTTGGCAAGTCGGCTAGGACATCTACTTTGTGCATGACACAAGTACTTTTTCCATCGATTGTTTACAGACAGATTATTTCACTTATAATTCACTGTATTACAATTCCAGTGGGTCAGAAGTTTACATACAATAAGTTGACTGTGCATTTAAACAGCTTGGAAAATTCCAGAAAATTATGTCATGGCTTCTGATAGGCTAATTGACATAGTTTGAGTCAATTGGAGTTGTACCTGTGGATATATTTCAAGGCCAACCTTCAAACTCAGTGCCTCTTTGCTTGACAACATCGTAAAATCAAAAGATATCAGCCATGACCTCAGAAAAAACATTGTAGACCTCCACAAGTCTGGTTCATCCTTGGGAGCAATTTCCAAACGCCTGAAGGTACCACGTTCATCTGTACAAACAATAGTTTGCAAGTATAAACACCATGGGACCACGCAGCCGCCATACCGCTCAGGAAGGAGATGCATTCTGTTTCCTAGAGATAGATTAACGTACTTTGATGCGAAAAGTGCAAATCAATCCCAGAACAACAGCAAAGGACCTTGCGAAGATGCTAGAGGAAACAGGTACAAAAGTATCTATATCCACGTTTAAACGAGTCCTATATCGACATAACCTGAAAAGCCTCTCAGCAAGGAAGAAGCCACGGCTCCAAAACCGCCATAAAAAAGCCAGACTACGGTTTGCAACTGCACATGGGGACAAAGATCGTACTTTTGGAGAAATGTCCTCTGGTCTGATGAACTGTTTGGCCACAATGAACGTTGTTATTTTTGGAGGAAAAAGGGGGATGCCAAAGAACAACATTCCAACCATGAAGCACGGGGGTGGCAGCATCATAATGTGGGGGTGCTTTGCTGCAGTAGGGACTGGTGCACTTCACAAAATAGATGGCATAATGAGGATGGAAAATTATGTGCATATATTGAAGCAACATCTCAAGACATCAGTCAGGAAGTTAAAGCTTGTTCGCAAATGGGTCTTCTAATTCGATTGTGGCAAAATGGCTTAAGAACAACAAAGTCAATGTGTTGGAGTGGCCATCACAAACCCCTGACCTCAATCCTATAGAAAATTTGTGGGCAGAACTGAAAAAGTGTGTGCGAGCAAAGAGGCCTACAAACCTGATTCAGTTACACCAGCTCTGTCAGAAGGAATGGGCCAAAATTCACCCAACTTGTTGTGGGATGCTTGTGGAAGGCTACCCAAAACGTTTGAATTTAAAAGGCAATTCTACCAAATACTAATTAAGTATATGTAAACTTCTGACCCACTGGGAATATGATGAAATAAATAAAAGCTGAAATAAATCATTCTCTCTACTATTATTCTGACATTTCACTTTCTTAAAATAAAGTGGTGATCCTAACTGACCTAAGACAGGGAATTTTTACTAGGATTAAATGTCAGGAATTGTGAAAAACTGACTTTAAATGTATTTGGTTAAGGTGTGTGTAAACTTCCGACTTCAACTGTATATCGACGGGGCTGTAGTGGAGCGGGTTGACAGCTTCAAGTTCCTCGGTGTCCACATCACTAAGGACCTCTCATGGTCCAAACACACCAACACAGTCTTGAATGCAACAACAATGCCTCTTTCCCCTGAGTAGGCTGAAAAGATTTGTCATGAGCCCTCAGATCCTCTAAAAGTTCCACAGCTGAACCATTGAAAGCATCTTGACTGGCTGCACCACCGCTTGGTATGGCAACTGTTTGGCTGTAAGGCGCTACAGAGGGTAATAAGTACAACCCTGTACGTCACTGGGCCAAGCTCCCTGCCCTCCAGGACCTCTATACCAGGCGGTGTAATAAAAGGCCCTAAAAATTGTCAAAGATTCCAGCCAACCAAGTCAGAAACTGTTCTCTCTGCTACTGCACATCAGGCGATACCTCAGCGCCAAGTCTGGAACCAAAAGGCTCCTGAACAGCTTCTACCCCCAAGCCATAAGACTCCTGAACAGTTCATCAAGTGGCTATCCTGACTATTTGCACTGACTCTCTTGCACCGGCTCTATGCACACTCACTGGACTCTATCCACACATTCAGACATGCTACATTGTCACACCATAACACACATACACTCACACACACAAAACACACAACTTGTACTTACTTTTTAACTTTGCATTGTTGGGAAATGGCTCATAAGTAAGCATTTCATGGTAAAGTCTACACCTGTTCTATTCGGCGCATGTTACAGAAAGGTTTTGCTAACTTTAGGGATGTGCATCTTTCCCTTTCATATGTATCTAGCTAGATACATGGCCTCCTATACAATACAGGAATGATACAGTGCCTTGCGAAAGTATTCGGCCCCCTTGAACTTTGCGACCTTTTGCCACATTTCAGGCTTCAAACATAAATATATAAAACTGTATTTTTTGTGAAGAATCAACAACAAGTGGGACACAATCATGAAGTGGAACGACATTTATTGGATATTTCAAACTTTTTTAACAAAAATTGGGCGTGCAAAATTATTCAGCCCCTTTAAGTTAATACTTTGTAGCGCCACCTTTTGCTGCAATTACAGCTGTAAGTCGCTTGGGGTATGTCTCTATCAGTTTTGCACATCGAGGGACTGGAACTTTTTCCCATTCCTCCTTGCAAAACAGCTCGAGCTCAGTGAGGTTGGATGGAGAGCATTTGTGAACAGCAGTTTTCAGTTCTTTCCACAGATTCTCGATTGGATTCAGGTCTGGACTTTGACTTGGCCATTCTAACACCTGGATATGTTTATTTTTGAACCATTCCATTGTAGATTTTGCTTTATGTTTTGGATCATTGTCTTGTTGGAAGACAAATCTCCGTCCCAGTCTCAGGTCTTTTGCAGACTCCATCAGGTTTTCTTCCAGAATGGTCCTGTATTTGGCTCCATCCATCTTCCCATCAATTTTAACCATCTTCCCTGTCCCTGCTGAAGAAAAGCAGGGCCAAACCATGATGCTGCCACCACCATGTTTGGCAGTGGGTATGGTGTGTTCAGGGTGATGAGCTGTGTTGCTTTTACGCCAAACATAACATTTTGCATTGTTGCCAAAAAGTTCAATTTTGGTTTCATCTGACCAGAGCACCTTCTTCCACATGTTTGGTGTGTCTCCCAGGTGGCTTGTGGCAAACTTTAAACAACACTTTTTGTGGATATCTTTAAGAAATGGCTTTCTTCTTGCCACTCTTCCATAAAGGCCAGATTGGTGCAATATACGACTGATTGTTGTCCTATGGACAGAGTCTCCCACCTCAGCTGTAGATCTCTGCAGTTCATCCAGAGTGATCATGGGCCTCTTGGCTGCATCTCTGATCAGTCTTCTCCTTGTATGAGCTGAAAGTTTAGAGGGACGGCCAGGTCTTGGTAGATTTGCAGTGGTCTGATACTCCTTCCATTTAAATATTATCACTTGCACAGTGCTCCTTGGGATGTTTAAAGCTTGGGAAATCTTTTTGTATCCAAATCCGGCTTTAAACTTCTTCACAACAGTATCTCGGACCTGCCTGGTGTGTTCCTTGTTCTTCATGATGCTCTCTGCGCTTTTAACGGACCTCTGAGACTATCACAGTGCAGGTGCATTTATACGGAGAATTGATTACACACTGGTGGATTGTATTTATCATCATTAGTCATTTAGGTCAACATTGGATCATTTAGAGATCGTCACTGAACTTCTGGAGAGAGTTTGCTGCACTGAAAGTAAAGTGGCTGAATAATTTTGCACGCCCAATTTTCAGTTTTTGATTCGTTAAAAAAGTTTGAAATATCCAATAAATGTTGTTCCACTTCATGATTGTGTCCCACTTGTTGTTGATTCTTCACAAAAAAATACAGTTTTATATCTTTATGTTTGAAGCCTGAAATGTGGCAAAAGGTCGCAAAGTTCAAGGGTGCGGAATACTTTCGCAAGGCACTGTACATTTTAGTTTGAACTTTGAATTTAAGACTTTAAGAACTTTTTAATGCTACTTGCAATGCAATTTTGAGGTCTGCGCACATCACAAACCTAGAGAGGTCATCCATAGTGTCATTAAATGTGAAGACTGTTATTTTAACAAATCAATTCTCTGTGTTTAACTACTATTATGTGATTAAATTAATCATGTAAACTTTAATTAACTAGGAAGTTGGGGCACCACAGACAAATGTTTATAGAGTCTCTATTTCCCGAATCGATTCTTCGGATATTTTCATATCTTATCTTAGTCTTCCATTAATGATTGTTAATTGTTACCTCATTAGTCTCATTCCATACAATTATCTGCACAAACCCTAGTTTCCATAATGAATCAGCATATTCAAATGTATTAACTAACTAAATAATCACAGAAATAAATAAAACAAACATTAGATGTTGGTTACTAACAATGATAGGAAAGTCCCTTAGTCAGATATGATGGCTTGGTCGACAAAGGGAAGGGGTGGGGACTGAGAGAGTGGGAAAGACAAAATGCATTCACTACATACAGTCTATTTTTCTATTCATCGACATGGTATACCTTTGCACATCAACGGCCACTAATTCGAGAATAATTGCAATTTATATATTTACACCAGTGTGTCGTTGTTGTCTTCTCTGTTGGAACCCTCAATCGTCCTTTAGGGTTCATCAGAGTCTCTGGTTAACTTTCCCAAAGTTGCAATGTCTTTCGTGGTTGTAGGTGGTTAGAATGAATACTTCAGAGTACCATTTGGAAATGTTCTCATAGAATAGATGCTTCGGCGGTTGTCAGTATTCTCGTTGTAGACTTACATAATTTCTAGCTGCAGACTAGTAATTACGTCTAAGATTTGCTCTTGTTCTCTAGTGATCAATAGACTCAGAGTTTAACCATTTCCAGCCGTGTAGCAAATTCTCCACATGATATGGTCTTTGCCCTTTGGTAGAGCTGTCGTGCCAATTATTTCTACATGTCGCATCAGGAGTGGGTTTTATACTCTGTCGAATAAGGGGCGGTTCTATGACGCCTAATGTGATGTCTGAGCTCACGGGGGTGTGGCCACTGACTAGTTAATCTTTACATGAAAATCCATGTTCTCATTTAGAAGGTTAATATCACATTACATCTTTTCACAAATACGTTTCACAATATTTAGATGTAAACCTGACAGCTGGGAAATGTACACTTTAAGCGATACAGTTATGTGAGTTTCCTGTCCTTCATGAGATCACCAAATGAAACACACTCTTCATAACTGTGCCTTAAGTGTCTACGGACCATTCCCACATTCTCAAAAGTAAAAATATAGCTTAATTCTCCCATTTTGGGGATTAGGAGTTTGGCCAAGAGAGGTGCTTTGTTCTCTTAGACTCTCTCAATACGGCATGGCAGTTTCTAACAGGTATTTATGACCTGTTGAAGCACAAACAGACCCCACAGAGCCCCAGGACAGCAACACAATTAGACCCAACCAAATCATGAGAAAACAAAAGCGCCACTCGAACGAGAAGGGGAGCCACCTTCGGTCGGAGTCATGACAACAGACAGATTATTTCACTTATAATTCACTGTTTCACAATTCCAGTGGGTCAGAAGTTTACATACACTAAGTTGACTGTGCCTTTAAACAGCTTGGAAAATTCTGTCATGGTTTTAAAGCTTCTGGTAGGCTAATAAGCATCATTTGAGTCACTTGGAGGTGTACCCAAACTCAGTGCCTCTTTGCTTGACATCATCCTAAAATCAAATAAATCAGCCAAGACCTGAGAAAAAAAACTGTAGACCTCCACAAGTCTGGTTCATCCTTGGGAGCAAATCCCAAATGCCTGAAGGTACCACGATCATCTGTGCAAACAATAGTATGCAAGTAGAAACACCATGGGACCACGCAGCCGTCATACCGCTCAGGAAGGAGACACGTTCTGTCTCCTAGAGATGAACGTACTTTAGTGCGAATAGTGCTAATCAATCCCAGAACAACAGCAAAGGACCTTGTGAAGATGCTGGAGGAAACAGGTACAAAAGTATCGATATCCACAGTAAAACAAGTCCTATATCGACATAACCTGAAAGAACGTTCAGCAAGGAAGAAGCCACTATTCCAAAACTGCCATAAAAAAGCCAGACTACAGTTTGCAATGGCACATGGGGGCAAATATCCTACTTTTTGGAGAAATGTCCTCTGGTCTGATGAAACAAAAAATAACTGTTTGGCCTTGCAATCCGAAGGACATCATCCCATCCGTGAAACACCGGGGTGGCAGCATCATGTTGTGGGTGTGCTTTGCTGCAGGAGGGACTGGTGCACTTCACAAAATAGATGTCATCATAAGGGAGGAAATTAATGTGGATATATTGAAGCAACACCTCAGGACATCTGTCATGTCTTATTATGTCTGTTCCTGTCCTTTCTCTTCACTCTGTCTCTCTCTGCTGGTCTTATTAGGTTACCTTCTCTTTCTCTCCTTCTCCAACTGTTCCTCATCTCTCCTAAATAGCTCGTTCACCCTTTCCCCACCTGTTCCCTTTTTTCCCTCTGATTAGGTCTCTATTTCTCTCTCTGTTCCTGCTACTTTCGGTGTCAGATTCTCGTTTGTGTTTCTCATGCCAGAAGCAAGCTATCGTCTCGTTTGCTTCCTCCTAGTCCTATCCTGTCGGAGTCTGCCAGGCAGGTGCATCCTGTACACTTCTAACTGTCTTTCGTTTGCACTGTGTCCAGTTCATCATATGCTACGTGTGATCAGGTACCACCGTTCCTCTGTGACCCGCACCGACCCAGAGCGACCTGCAGCCTGTCGCCGCTACCCAGCTATTCATCAGAGGGACTTTATGTTTCATTTGTCGCCCTCTCTGCGGGTAGTCTATTGTGCCATTGACAACGTCGGAAGAGGATCTATGCCATTCCTGTTTTCTCATTAAAAGAACTCTGTTTCTGTTAAACCGCTTTTGGGTCTTCACTCAAGTGCATAACAACATCAGTCAGGATGTCAAAACTTGGTCGCAAATGGGTCTTCCAAATGAACAATGACCCCAAGCATACTTACAAAGTTGTGGCAAAATGGCTCAAGGACAACAAAGTCAAGGTATTGGAGTGGCCATCACAAGCTCTGACCTCAATCCAATAGAAAATGCGTGGGAAGAACTGAAATGGTGTGTGTGAGCAAGGAGGCCTACAAACCTGACTCAGCTACACCAGCTCTGTCAGAAGGAATGGGTCAAAATTCACCCAAGTTATTGTGTGAAGCTTGTGGAAGGCTACCCAAAACGTTTGCCCCAAGTTTAAATTGTTTAAGGCAATGCTACCAATTACTAATTGAATGTATATAACCTTCTAACCCACTGGGAATGTGATGAAATAAATAAAAGCTGAAATGTATCATTCTCTACTATTATTCTGACATTTCACATTCTTAAAATAAAGTGGTGATCCTAACTGAACTAAGACAGGAAATGTTTTACAAGGATTAAATGTCAGGAATTGGGAAAACTGAGTTTAAATGTATTTGGCTAAGGTGTATGTAAACTTCCGACTTCAACTGTATCAATGATGTCGCTCTTGCTGCTGGTGATTCTCTGAACCACCTCTACGCAGACAACACCATTTTGTATACATCTGACCCTTCTTTGGACAAAAGAGCTTCAATGCCATACAACACTTCTTCCGTGGCCTCCAACTGCTCTTAAATGCTAGTAAATCTAAATGCATGCTCTTCAACCGATCGCTGCCTGCACCTGCCTGCCCGCCTGACTAGCATCACTACTCTGGACGGTTCTGATTTAGAATATGTGGTCAACTACAAATACAGTGCCTTGCGAAAGTATTCGGCCCCCTTGAAATTTGCGACCGTTTGCCACATTTCAGGCTTCAAACATAAAGATATAAAACTGCATTTTTTTGTGAAGAATCAACAACAAGTGGGACACAATCATGAAGTGGAACGACATTTATTGTATATTTCAAACTTTTTTAACAAATCAAAAACTGAAAAATTGGGCGTGCAAAATTATTCAGCCCCTTTACTTTCAGTGCAGCAAACTCTGTCCAGAAGTTCAGTGAGTATCTCTGAATGATCCAATGTTGACCTAAATGACTAATGATGATAAATACAATCCACCTGTGTGTAATCAAGACTCCGTATAAATGCACCTGCACTGTGATAGTCTCAGAGGTCCGTTAAAAGCGCAGAGAGCATCATGAAGAACAAGGAACACACCAGGCAGGTCCGAGATACTGTTGTAAAGAAGTTTAAAGCCGGATTTGGATACAAAAAGATTTCCCAAGCTTTAAACATCCCAAGGAGCACTGTGCAAGCGATAATATTGAAATGGAAGGAGTATCAGACCACTGCAAATCTACCAAGACCTGGCCGTCCCTCTAAACTTTCAGCTCATACAAGGAGAAGACTGATCAGAGATGCAGCCAAGAGGCCCATGATCACTCTGGATGAACTGCAGAGATCTACAGCTGAGGTGGGAGACTGTCCATAGGACAACAATCAGTCGTATATTGCACAAATCTGGCCTTTATGGAAGAGTGGCAAGAAGAAAGCCATTTCTTAAAGATATCCACAAAAAGTGTTGTTTAAAGTTTGCCACAAGCCACCTGGGAGACACACCAAACATGTGGAAGAAGGTGCTCTAGTCAGATGAAACCAAAATTGAACTTTTTGGCAACAATGCAAAACGTTATGTTTGGCATAAAAGCAACACAGCTCATCACCCTGAACACACCATACCCACTGCCAAACATGGTGGTGGCAGCATCATGGTTTGGCCCTGCTTTTCTTCAGCAGGGACAGGGAAGATGGTTAAAATTGATGGGAAGATGGATGGAGCCAAATACAGGACCATTCTGGAAGAAAACCTGATGGAGTCTGCAAAAGACCTGAGACTGGGACGGAGATTTGTCTTCCAACAAGACAATGATCCAAAACATAAAGCAAAATCTACAATGGAATGGTTCAAAAATAAACATATCCAGGTGTTAGAATGGCCAAGTCAAAGTCCAGACCTGAATCCAATCGAGAATCTGTAGAAAGAACTGAAAACTGCTGTTCACAAATGCTCTCCATCCAACCTCACTGAGCTCGAGCTGTTTTGCAAGGAGGAATGGGGAAAAATTTCAGTCTCTCGATGTGCAAAACTGCCTGGTCAGTCTGTCATGGAAAGAGCAGGTGTTCAATGTTTTGTACACTCAATGTCTGTCTCTCTCTCTCAGATTCAATTTGAATGTAATTGATGGAGAGAGAGACTATTTCAGAGTGCTCGTGTGCACACTGATTTAAAGTAACGATATTCAGGTGAGATGCTGATTTAAGAATGCAGCTGAAATTGAAACAATCATAATCTTTACAATAAAATAAAAGGTGACCCCAGAAAGCCAGATGGAAATGTGTAAATTAGATGTGCATTCAGTCCTTATATTACTATATATATATATTACTTATTATACTTATACTTACTTATTACTTATATATTACCATATGCTGCAGCAACTGTAGGAACCACAATGGAAATAAGTCCCTGACTTTATTGTGCAATCTCGGTCACTTTTAAAATTGTGTATATATATATGCTGTTGTTTTTTTACTGACAAATAAAATAAATCAATAAATCCGAGCTGTGCACCAGCAATTTGATGAATGGAGAAAACACCAAAACGTTTAATGACATTCAGAGATTGTCAAGCCATGCCTTTGATACTGGGTAAGCCTACAAGGTAGGAAGGGGTGTGTTTTCTGTTAGTCAAGATTGACATCGTCTACTCATTCTGGTGTTGAAAACGCAAACCATGATACGGAAGTGCCCGAAGTATGTATGTTTTTTGTTTATTGGTTGTGTGGTGGCACAGAAAACTATTGGTGGGGGAAAAATGGCAATATGTATTGTAATTATAAATATGGCATCAAATTGTTGAAAATCAGATTTCTCCCGAGCTGATCATTGTCTGCACCCGGCTCTGATAGTGAAGTAATGAAACAGGCAGTGAGATTCTAGTCCATGGTGGTCAGCAAACCATTAACCTTCTGGCCCGTAGACATGCATGGCACATAGATATCTATGTTTATAAACACAGGGTCGCTACAGTTATTGTGATTATAACCATTATTTTGAGTTAATTCTATGAGGGGGGAGGGTGTTCAATGTATTTTACAGTACAAGAGGAGGGTCGTGTAAAAATATTTGTAAAGTTGGGGAGGGGGTGCATTTTGTACTGGGCAGATGGCGGACAGCGTGTATGGCATCGTGTGGGCAAATGGTTTGCTGATGTAATTTATGTGAACAGAGTGCCCCATGGTGGAGGTGCGGTTCTGGAATAAGCTACGGACACAAACACAATTGCATTTTATCAATGGCAATTTTAATGCACAGAGATACCGTGACGAGATCCTGAGGCCCATTATTGTGCCATTCATCCGACGCCCTCCTCTCATGTTTCAGCATGATGATGCACGACTCCATGTCGCAAGGATCTGTACACAATTCCTGGAAGCTGAAAATGTCCCAGTTCCTCCATGGCCTGCATGCTCACCAGAATGCCACATATTGATCATGTTTGGGATTCTCTGGGTCGAAGTGTACGACAGCATGTTCCAGTTCCCACCAATATCCAGCAACTTCACACAGCCATTGAAGAGGAGTGGGACAATATGCCACAGGCCACAATCAACAGCCTGGTCAACTCAAAGGAGACGTGTCACATGCATGAGGAAACTGGTGGTCACACCAGATACTGACCAGTGTCACGCCCTGGCCATAGAGAGGCTTTTTATTCTCTATTTTGGCTAGGCCAGGGTGTGACTAGGGTGGGCATTCTATGTCCTTTTTTTCTATGTTTTGTATTTCTATGTCTTGGCCTGGTATGGTTCTCAATCAGGGACAGCAGTCTATCGTTGTCGCTGATTGAGAACCATACTTAGGTACCCTTTTCCCCCCACCTGTTTTGTGGGAAGTTAACTTTGTCTTTGATCAGGGCACATAACCCAAAACTTCACGGTTTGGTTTTGTTCTTTGTTTTCCCACTGAGCACAAACTGGTTGAATGTCGGCGTCATTTTCAATAAAGAGAGAATGTACGCTTACCATGCTGCACCTTGGTCCAGTCTATCAGCCAGCCGTGACACCAGCCCATACTTTTTTTGAACAGATGCATATCTGCATTCCCGCCATTATTTCAATTGACTGATTTCCTTATGAACTAACTCAGTAAAATATTTGAAATTATTGCAGGTGCATTTAGATTTTTGTTGAGTGTAGATTAACACAAAGTTCAAATGTCATAGGCCTATGTATGTTTTTATGTTATCACTTATCATAATTACATACCTTGTGAAATATGTCATACCTAGGGCTGTTGCGTTGACTATATTACCGCCACACCAGCAGTCACGTCTGCAGTAAAATTCCACGTGACCGTTGAGTCACGGTAATCTCTGCATATGCACTATGGACATTCATTGGTCAAAAGCAAGTTTGGGTAACCATCAGGTCCTAATGGTCTGGTACTCAGGGCTCTATTGTCCCTCCACCAGATTTGAATGGTCTGGTACTCAGGGCTCTATTGTCCATCCACCAGGTCCTAACTGTCTGGTACTCAGGGCTCTATCTCAGGGCTCAATTGAGAATAGTCTGATGGGTGAAAATATGACCACTTGAGGCGAGAACTGCGTGTGCAGCCTGAGGCAAGGAACAGAGCGCAAGCTCTTTTTGGACATTCTCAAATCATCAGTAGCCAATAGTCGCAACATGCAGCTGACATGTTTGGATTTCTAAAACATTCTAAGGTTTGTATCATTCACAACTAAAGTTGCTAAATAATTCTAAATCTAGCATATAGGGCCTGTTTCAAGTCAACATAGCCACTTCATATGCGCACTCGTTTCAGAAGGCACAGGTCTACGAATACATGTTCTGCACGTAATAATACCAGTGTATTTATTTGTATTCTTATATGTATAGGTGATATACAATACCAGTCGAAAGTTTGGACACACCTACTCATTCAAGGGGTTTTCTTTATTTGTACTATTTTCTGTAAAATAATAGTGAAGAAATAAAAACAATGGAATAACACATGGAATTATGTAGTAACCAAAAAAGTGTTAAACAAATCCAAATATATTTTAGATTCTTCAAAGTAGCCACCCTTTGCCTTGAGAGCTTTGCACACACTTGGCATTCTCTCAACCAGCTTCATGAGGAATGCTTTTCCAACAGTCTTGAAGGAGTTCCCACATATGCTGAGCACTTGTTGGCTGCTTTTCCTTCACTCTGCAGTCCAACTCATCCCAAACCATCTCAATCTGGGTTGAGGTCGGGTGATTGTGGAGGCCAGGTCATCTAATGCAGCACTCCATCACTCTCATTTGTGGTCAAATAGCCCTTACACAGACTAGAGGTGTGTTTTGGGTCATTGTCCTGTTGAAAAACAAATGATAGTCCCACTAAGTGCAAACCAGATGGGATGACGTATCGCTGCACAATGCTGGTTAAGTGTGCCTTTAATTCTGAATAAATCACAGACAGTGTCACCAGCAAAGCACCATCACACCTCCTCCTCACACAGCGGTTGGAACTAAAAATCACTGATTCATCAGACCAAAAGACAGATTTCCACCAGTCTCATGGCATTGCTCGTGGTTCTTGGCCCAAGCCAGTCTCTTCTTCTTATTGGTGTCCTTAAGTAGTGGTTTCTTTGCAGCAATTCGACCATGAAAGCCTGCTTCACACAGTCTCCTCTGAACAGTTGATTTTGAGATGTGTCTGTTACTTGAACTCTGTGAAGCATTTATTTGGGCTGCAATTTCTTCAATGAACTTTGCAGAGTTACCTCTGCAGCAGAGGTAACTCTGGGTCTTCCTTTCCTGTGATGGTCCTCATGAGTGCCAGTTTCATCATAGCGCTTGATGGTTTTTGCAACTGCACTTGAAGAAACTTTAAAAGTTCTTGAAATTTTCCAGATTGACTGACCTTCATGTCTTGAAGTAATGGACTGTCGTTTCTTTTTGCTAATTTGAGCTGTACTTGCCATAATATGGACTTGGTCTTTTACCAAATAGGGCTATCTTCTGTATACCACCTCTACCTTGTCACAACACAACTGATTGGCTCGAACGCATTAAGAAGGAAAGACATTCCACAAATTAACTTTTAACAAGCACACCTGTTAATTGAAATGCATTCCAGGTGACTACATCATGAAGCTGGGTAAAGAGAATGCCAAGAGTGTGCAAAGCTGTCATCAAGGCAAGGGGTGGCTACTTTGAAGAATCTCAAATATAAAATATATTTGGATTTGTTTAACACTTTTTTTGGTTGCTACATGATTCCAAATGTGTTATTTCATAGTTTTGATGTCCCCAGTCTTCACTACTATTCTACAATGTAAAGAAAGACTCTGGATTGAGTTGGTCTGTCCAAACTTTTGACTGGTACTGTGAATTTGTGTTACCAACATGTACATTGATTATATAAAGCTCTGTCCTTACCTGTATAGGTGATATATAACTGTGTTGTTACCTACAGTGTATTTGGAAAGTATTCACACCCCTTGACCTTTTCCAAGTGTTGTTATGTTACAGCCTTATTCTAAAATGGATTAAATCGTTTTTTCCCCAACATCAATCTACACACAATACACTAAATGTTTGCAATTTTTTTTTAAATGATACAACATTTACATAAGTATTCAGACCCTTTATTCAGTACTTTGTTGAAACACCTTTGGCAGCAATTACAGCCTTGAGTCTTCTTGGGTATGACCCTACAAGCTTGGCACACCTGTATTTGGGGAGTTTCTCCCATTCTTCTCTGCAGAACCTCTCAAGCTCTGTCAAGTTGGATGGGGAGCGTTGCTGCACAGCTATTTTCGGGCTCTCCAGAGATGTTCGGGCTCTGGCTCTGGCTGGGCCAGTCAAGGACATTCAGAGACTTGTCCCAAAGCCATTCCTGTGTTGTCTTGGCTGTGTGCTTAGGGTTGTCCTGTTGGAAAGTGAACCTTCGCCCCAATCAGAGGTCCTGAGTGCTCTGGAGCAGGTTTTCATCAAGGATCTCTCTGTACTTTGCTCCGTTCATCTTTCCGTCAACCTGACTAGTCACTCAGTCCCTGCTGCTGAAAAACGCCACCACCATGTTTCACTGTAGGGATGGTAACAGGTTTCCTCCAGAGTTGAGGCTTGGCATTCAGGCCAAAGAGTTCAATCTTTGTTTTATGAGACCAGAGAATCTTGTTTCTCATTGTCGGAGAGTCTTTAGGTGCCTTATGGCAAACTCCAAGTGGGCTGTCATGTGTCTTTTACTGACGAGTGGTGTGGTGGTTAATTTCTGGATTATCAAATGAGGAGAGAAACTTATCACACAAGTCAGCGTTATACCTAAACTGAATCTTTATTAGTGAGAGCATTGCAATAGCGGTGGCTGGTTGACGAATCAACCTCAGATGATTCATTGAGAGCCACCACACAAAGGCTACTGAGATCTTTTATAGCAAAGATCCACCCCCTAGTCTACATAACAAACCACAGATGTTTAGAACGTGTCACAAGGTGAGACATTTTAAATGAGAAAGGAGCATCCTGTAGCCAGATAGCGTTCGCTATAAATTATTGTTCAGTTTGGCCCCTAAGACGAGGTTCCGATCTCATTCCTGGTACTGAGGTTGATTCGCCAACCAGCACAAAAATACAAAAATACCAACTCATCCAATGGCATAAATCAATTGTCAACTCCAGATACTCCAATCTCAAGTAAAACCCCTCCTCGACAAGCTCACCGAGGGGAGTAAGCCTCTAGGTCAAACACTATCCCAGGATAAGTGCAACATCAGAGATGACATACAATGTTTCCAGACACTACCACACACATCCCCCAATGCCAAATAAGGGAGTGACTGGACAGACATTGTGGAGACAAGTAATAGGTTCCCCATGAATCGCGCCATCCCTTCACATGGGTAAAGACATGGGTATAGGTAAAGACACATTCACATATGAAGACAATGTTCCCCCCTGTCCTCTTCCCTTTCTGATATTCTGCATATCACCAGGGACATGTGAAAGACAAACCTGACCTCTCCCCTCTCTGGGCCCCAGGTGACTGAAGAAGTGCAACTGCCAACACCAGAGTTCGAAAGGATCCATTCTAATAACAAGTATATCACATAAGCATATTATGCAGATAAGACATCTTAATTATCTATGTTACCCAACTAATTCTGATTCTTCCACCACAGTGGCTTCCATTTGGACACTCTACCATAGAGACCTGATTGGTGGAGTGCTGCAGAGATGGTTGTCCTTCTGGAAGTTTCTCTCATCTCCACAGAGGAACTCTGGAGCTCTGTCAGAGTGACCATCGGGTTCTTGGTCACCTCCCTGACCAAGGCCCTTCTTCCCTGATTGCTCAGTTTGGCCGGGTGGCCAGCACTAGGAAGAGTCTTGTTGGTTCAAAACTTCTTCCATTAAAGAATGATGGAGGCCACTGTATTCTTGGGGACCTTCACTACTGCAGAAATGTTTTGGTACCCATCCCCAGATCTGTACCTCGATACAATCCTGTCTCGGAGCACTATGGACAATTCCTTCTACCTTATATGGCTTGGTTTTTGCTCTGACATGCACTGTCAACTGTGGGACCTTATATAGACAGGTGTGTGTGCCTTTCCAAATCATGTCCAATACATTGAATTTACCACAGGTAAATGGCAACAGGATGCACCTGAGCTTAATTTTGAGTTTCATAACAAAGAGTCTGAATACTTATTGTTGAGTTTACATACACCTTAGCCAAATACATTTAAACTCAGTTCTACACAATTCCTAGTAAAAATGTCCTGTCTTAGGTCAGTTAGGATCACCACTTTATTTTAAGAATGTGAAATGTCAGAATAATAGTAGAGGGAATGATTTATTTCAGCTTTTATTTCTTTCATCACATTCCCAGTGGATCAGAAGTTTACATACACTCAATTAGTATTTGGTAGCATTGCCTTTAAATAGTTTAACTTGGGTCAAACGTTTTGGGTAGCCTTCCACAAGCTTCCCACAACTTGCTGGCCTATTCCTCCTGGCAGAGCTGGTGTAGCTGAGTCAGGTCTGTAGGCCTCCTTGCTCTCACATGCCTTTTCAGTTCTGTCCACACATTTTCAATAGGATTGAGGTCAGGGTTTGTGCCCACTCCAATACCTTGACTTTGTTGTCCTTATGCCATTTTGCCACAACTTTGGAAGTATGCTTGGGGTCATTGTCCATTTGGAAGACCATTTTCAACCAAGCTTTATTAACTTCCTGACTGATGTTTTGAGATGTTGCTTCAATATATCTACATAATTTTCCTACCTCATTATGCCATCTATTTTGTGAAGAGCACCAGTCCCTCCTGCAGCAAAGCACCCCCATAACATGATGCTGCCACCCCCGTGCTTCACGGTTGGGATGGTGTTCTTCGGCTTGCAAGCCTCCCCCTTTGTCCTCCAAACATAATGATGGTAATTATGGCCAAACAGTTCTATTTTTGTTTTATCAGACCAGAGGACATTTCTCCAAAAAGTACGATCTTTGTCCCCATGTGCAGTGGCAACCCGTTAGTCTGGCTTTTTTTATGGCAGTTTTTGAGCAGGGGCTTCTTCCTTGCTGAGCGGCCTTTCAGGTTATGTCGATATAGGACTCGTTTTACTGTGGATATAGATACTTTTGTTTCTGTTTCCTCCAGCATCTTCACAAGGTCCTTTGCTGTTGTTCTGGGATTGATTTTCACTTTTTGCGCCAAAGTACATTTATCTTTAGGAGACAGAACGTGTATCTTTCCTGAGCGGTATGATGGCTGCGTGGTCCCATGGTGTTTATACTTTCGTACTATTGTTTGTACAGATGAATGTGGTACCTTCAGGCGTTTGGAAATTGCACCCAAGGATGAACCAGACTTGTGGAGGTCTACAGTTTTTTTCTTAGGTCTTGGCTGATTTCTTTTGATTTTCCCATGATGTCAAGCAAAGAGGCACTGAGTTTGAAGGTAGGCCTTGAAATACATCCACAGATATACCTCCAGTTTAGTAAAATTATGTACATTAGCCTATCAGAAGCTTCTAAAGCCGTGACATAATTTTCTGGAATTTTCCAAGCTGCTTAAAGGCACAGTCATCTTAGTGTATGTAAACTTCTGACCCACTGGAATTGTGATACAGTGAATAAGTGAAAAGGTCTGTCTGTACAAAATTGTTGGGAAAATTACTTGTGTCATACACAAAGTAGATGTCCTAGCCGACTTGCCAAAACTATAGTTTGACAAGAAATTTGTGGAGTGGTTGAAAAATTAGTTTTAATGACTCCAACCTAAGTGTATGTAAACATCCTACTTCAACTCTATGTAAATCAGGTATTTAAAAAAAATAAAAAAATAAAAATTGCAAATATAAAAAATATAAAAAAAGTTTTCGCTTTGTCATTATGGGGTATTGAGGACATTTTTTTTATTTAATCAATTTTAGAAAAAGGCTGTAACTTAACAAAATGTGGGAAAAGTCCGGGGTCTGAATACTTTCCGAATGCAAGGTAAGTCGCCCTGGATTAGAGTTTCTGCTAAATGACTCAAATTTAAATTTATATAAAGCATAAACCTGTGCTGTTACCTATATATGTTGTATAAAGCTGTGTTCTTACCTGTAATAGGTGATACAATGTTGTGTTGTTACCTGTCCTGCAGGTGATGGCATCAGACGACCACCGCTTCCTGTCCAGCTCTCTGTACAGCACAGGTGTTCTGGTGGCCTGGGACCCTTCCCCCTTTTCTGCTGACCTCAGCCAGGTATGACTTGAGGAGAGTAAATACCAGTAGAGATCATTAGAGGCCAATAAATACTACTCATGACCAATAAAAACTTTTCAAAACCAGTAAAGATTGAGTGTAAAGACCAGTCAAGACTAGTCAAGAACAATCAAGACCAGTAAAGATCATTAACCCCCTAGAGTTGATGTCCATGCCCCCGCGGAAATCTATTTCGCTTAATAAAAACATCCCCGTCAAAATCCGTCTGCAACAAAAATGTGTTGTTTTGCAACGACTCAATCCACCGCATCCACCGATGTTGGACTTTCGATCATAGCGTCATCTCTCAGTGGTGTAAAGTACTTAAGTAAAGAATTATTTAAAGTACTAGGTAAGTAGTTTTTAGGGGCATTTGTACTTTACTATTTATATTTTAGAACATTTTTACTACACTACATTCCTAAAGAAAATAATGTACTTTAACTCCATGCATTTATTCTGACACCCAAATGTTCTGCCACAACTTTGGAAGTATGCTTAGCAGGACAGGAAAATTGTCCAATTCACTTACATCCCTGGTCATCTGTACTGCCTCTGATCTAGTGAGCTCACTTAACAGAAATGCTTGGTTTATAAATTGTGACCGACCGGCTCAAATAAGTCTTATGTAGCAAAATTTGAAATGGTATTATTTACTTTGGATA
Organism: Oncorhynchus masou masou; assembly: GCF_036934945.1. Lineage (NCBI taxonomy): Eukaryota > Metazoa > Chordata > Actinopteri > Salmoniformes > Salmonidae > Oncorhynchus > Oncorhynchus masou. Next base: position 370,250 of record NC_088237.1, read on the forward strand.
GAGTAGAGACTCAGAGCTACAAAATGGTATAACATACACTGCATTTGAGAAACAATGGGAAAGTCATTTTTCTTTGAAAGTTGATAAACTTGTAAACTCACTTTTGAGAAAATGGCCTTTGAATGTTTTGGTACTACTACTGGAGAGCCCTTCTTTAACTACACCCATTCAGCATCGTTCACACCCTCTGAAGCTTTAGCCCCACACAACTCTTTAAGGGTTGATCCGAGCGTTCTGTACTAACAACAGCAATCAAGCACCCCTGTAAAGTTCTTTATTATACACAGATTCAAACAAATGTGTATTTATACACAATTGATAACACAATTGATAACAAATGTGTATTTATATGGACCCTGATGTAACTTTCATTGTTAATTTGTTTATTTTTCATGGCAGATTTATCCATAAAATGATGTGGGCAGAGAACAAACCCCTCTTCACATTCTTTAAGATAGAATTGAAATATTATTTTGAAATGATCAGTAAGTGTAAAAACAAAAAAAGCAATACGCTCCAGAAAATGTTTTGACAAATTGAAAATACATCTCGATATGTAATACCTCTGTCTGTTAATTGTATGTACTCTTGTTTGCATATTCCTGTTTTTGTTTTGTTCATAATAATATTAACTTCTCATGGGCAGGTGGGACGGTATTATAAATATTTAACTTCCATAAAATCAATAGTGTAATACATCAAAATAAAGCTTCACTTCTTGTTAAGCCAGCCGCTGTGTCAGATTTCAAAAATGCTTTATGGCGAAAGCAAACCATGTGATTATCTGAGGACAGCGGCCCGCATACAAACGCATGAAAAACATATATTTCAACCAGGCAGGTGCGACACGAAAGTCAGAAATAGCGATATAAAAAATGCCTTACCTTTGATTATCTTCTTCTGGTTGCACTCCAAAAGGTCCCTGTTACCCTGTTAATGGTCCTATTGTTCGATAATGTTCTTCTTTATATCCATAAACACTCAGTTAAGCTGGCGCACTTCAGTCAATAATCCACCCATAGCCAAGTCCTCCCAGATTGCAGTTCCAGGCTGGTTTTTGGAAAAATAAGCCAGAAACTGTATTTTTTCTAGGTGGCTCCCAATTTGACGCCCCCCTAGCAATTAAACACTGGAGTGATAGATGTGCAGAAGCGGAATGTGCAAGTAAATATACAGTTAGTGCAAAGGAGCAAAAAAATAAATAACAATATGGGGATAAGGTAGTTGGATGGGCTATGTACAGGTGCAATGATCTGTGAGCTGTGTGTGTCTCCAGCTTCAGTGATTCTTGCAATTCATTCCAGTCATTGGCAGGAGAGAAATGGAAGGGAAGAAGGCCAAAGGAGGAATTGGCTTTGGGGCTGACCAGTGAAATATACCTGCTGGAGCGCGTGCAACGGGTGGGTGCTGCTATGGTGACCAGTGAGCTGAGATAAGGTGGGCTTTACCTAGCAAATATTTAAAGATGACCTGGAGCCAGTAGGTTTGGCAACGAATATGAAGGGAGGGCCAGCCAACGAGAACATACAGGTCGCTGTGGTGGATAGTATATGGGGCTTTGGTGACAAAACGGATGGCACTGTGATACACTACATCCAATTTGCTGAGTAGAGTGTTGGAGGCTATTTTGTAAATGACATTGCCAAAGTCAAGGATCGGTAGGATAGTCAGTTTTACGAGGGTATTCTTGGCAGCATGGCAGAATGGTGTCATCTGCATGGATCAGAGAATCAGAGAATCAACAGCAGCAAGAGCAACATCATTGATGTATACAGAGAAAAGATTTGGCCCGTGAATTTAACTCTGTGGCACCCCCATAGAGACTGCCAGAGCAGAGAAGGTATGGTGGGATTCAAAATGTTCGGTGATCTGTTAATTAACTTGGCTTTTGAAGACCTTAGAAAGGCAGGGTAGGATATATATAGTTCTGTAACAGTTTGTCTAGAGTGTCTCCCCCTTTGAAGAAGGTGATGACCGCGGCAGCTTTCCAATCTTTGGGGATCTCAGACGATACAAAAGAGAGGTTGAACAGGCTAGTAATAGGGATTGCAACAATTGCGTCAGATAATTTTTGAAAAAGAGTGTCCAGATTGTCTAGCCCAGCTTATTTGTAAGGGTCCAGATTTTGCAGCTCTTTCAGAACATCAGCTATCTGGATTTGGGTGAAGAAGAAGAAGAAATGGGAGAGGCTTGGGCAGGTTGCTGTGGGGAGTGCAGGGCTTTTGACCGAGGTAGGGGTAGCCAGGTGAAAAGTATGGCCAGCCATAGAAAAACGCTTATTGAATTTCTCAATTATTGAGGATTTATCGGTGGTGACAGTGTTTCCTAGCCTCAGTACAGTGGGCAGCTGGGGGGAGGGGTTCTTATTCTACATGGATTTTACAGTGTCCTGGAACTTTTTGGAGTTTATGCTACAGGATGCAAATTTCTGTTTGAAAAAGCTAGCCTTTGCTTTCCTAACTGCCTGTGTATATTGGTTCCTAACTTCCCTGAAAAGTTGCATATCTCGGGGGCTATTCAATGCTAATGCAGTACGCCACAGGATGTTTTTGTGCTGGTCAAGGGCAGTCAGGTCTGGAGTGAACCAAGGGCTCTATATCTGTTCCTGGTTCTACATTTTTTGAATGGGGCATGTTTATTTAAGATGGTGAGGAAAGCACTTTTAAAGAATAACCAGGCATCCTCTACTGACGGAATGAGGTCAATATTCTTCCAGGATACCTGGGCCAGATCGATTAGAATGGCCTACCCGCTGAATGTTTTTAGGGAGCGTTTGACAGTGATGAGGGGTGGTCGTTTGACCGCAGACCCATTACGGATGCAGGCAATGAGGAAGTGATCACTGAGATCCTGGTTGAAGACAACAGAGGTGTATTTAGAGGGCAGGTTGGTCAGGATGACCAATATCTATGAGGGTGCCCGTGTTTATGGCTTTGGGGTTGTACCTGGTAGGTTCATTGATCAATTGTGTGAGATTAAGGGCATCTAGCTTAGATGTTAGGACAGCCGGAGTGTTAAGCATGTCCCAGTTTAGGTCACCTAACAGTACGAGCTCTGAAGATAGATAGGGAGCAATCAATTCACATATGGTGTCCAGGGCACAGCTGGGGGCTGAAGGTGGTCTATAAGAAGCGGCAACAGTGATAGACTTGTTTCTGGAAAGGTGGATTTTTTTAAAGTAGAAGCTAGAATTGTTTGGGCACAGACCTGGATAGTATGACAGAACTCTGCAGGCTATCTCTGCAGTAGATTGCAACTTCGCCGACTTTGGCAGTTCTATCTTGTCAAAATTTTTTATATGTTCTAGTTAGGGATGTAAATTTCTGAATTTTTGGTGGCCTTCCTAAGCCAGGATTCAGAAACGGCTAGGACATCCGGGTTGGCAGAGTGTGCTAAAGCAGTGAATAAAACAAACTTAGGGAGGAGGTTACAGAAGTCAAAAAATGAGAGCGCCTGGGCAATGGGAGTGGAGCTAGACGCTGCAGGGCCTGGATAAACCTCTACATCCCCAGAGGAACAGAGGAGGAGTAGACGATTAGAGAGACTTTGTCTCTAGAGACTATTTAAACCAGGGGAGGTCACCACATGTGTGGGAGGTGGAACAAAAGGGCGAGCTAAGTCATATTGATCAGGGCTGGAGGCTCTACACTGAAATAAGACAATAATCACTAACCAGAACAGCAATGGACAAGGCATATTGACATTAGGGAGAGGCATGCATAGCCGAGTAATCATAGGGTCCAGTGAGTAGCTAGGCGAGCTGGAGACACGGCGATTCAGACAGCTAACTGGCCGGGGCTAGCAGGCTAGCAGAAGAGCCTTAGGGGGACATTGCGACGTAAGAGCCTGTGGAAATTCCCTCGGGCGGATTACATCAGCAGACCAGTCGTGATGAATCGGCAGGGCTTCGTGTTGGCAGTAAAAGGGGTCCAGGCCAATTGGCAAAATAGGTATTGTAGCCCAAGGAGTGGCTGATGGACCTCTTCAGCTAGCTGGGAGATGGGCCTAGCACGAGGCTAGCTCCAGGCTAACTAGTGCTTTCTTCGGGACAGAGACGTTAGCCAGGAGTAGCCACTCGCATAGCAGCTAGTTAGCTGCAATGATCCAGGTGAAAAGGTTCAGAGCTTGAGGTAGGAATCCAGAGATGTGGAAATTTGGTGGAGAAAAAGCAGTCCGGTGTGCTCTGGGTTGAATCGCTCTGTGCAGACTGGCAGGAGTTGATCGGGCTAAGGTTAGCTGATGACTGCTAGCAGTGGCTAACTGACAACTAGCTAATAGCTAGTTAGCTGGCTAGCTTCTGTTGGGGGTTCCAGTTTTAAAGTATAGAAAATAGGAAGCAAAGGATCCAAAGGCCTTTTTGTGTTTATCGTTGACACTGATAAAAGACTGGCATATTCCTTCATGGTCCAGTCTGTCCAGTTTCTCCTGGTGCACATGACACATGGCCACATTATTTGGCCTTGTCTGACTCATTGATGATCTAAGCCATGTCTTAAGCCTCCTCAGAGCACTAAAACTCCTCTCACGACCCCTAAGCCTTACTAAAGCTTCCACCTGCCTAAAGAGACCATCTTACCTCTGGCACCATTTCCCCAGTAATGCTATCAACATCTGAGCTCGTTTTATATGTGTAATTAGCCCCAAATATGGCCAGCTGCACCTGCAGTAGTCTTGAATTTTCAAGCTGCTGCAGCTTTTGGAATCCAGCTTGACCAAACCTCTCCAAGGTATTGTAGAATTGGGCTCTGTACAAAGACTGGGCATCTGGATGGATATGGGCAGCAGCCTGACCAGTGTAAAGCTTTGTAGATTTGCGGATATGAGGCATCTGAATAAGTTGTAGGTCCAACTTTATTGCTATAGCAGTTGCTTTTGCGAACAAGACATCAATGTGCTCCTCCATCCGCTTGCCCTTCATGCTTGTTTTGACATACATTTACATTTACATTTAAGTCATTTAGCAGACGCTCTTATCCAGAGCGACTTACAAATTGGTGAATTCACCTTCTGACATCCAGTGGAACAGCCACTTTACAATAGTGCATCTAAATCATTAAGGGGGGGTGGTGAGAAGGATTACTTATCTTATCCTAGGTATTCCTTGAAGAGGTGGGGTGTCAGGTGTCTCCGGAAGGTGGTGATTGACTCCGCTGTCCTGGCGTCGTGAGGGAGTTTGTTCCACCATTGGGGGCCAGAGCAGCGAACAGTTTTGACTGGGCTGAGCGGGAACTGTACTTCCTCAATGGTAGGGAGGCGAGCAGGCCAGAGGTGGATGAACGCAGTGCCCTTGCTTGGGTGTAGGGCCTGATCAGAGCCTGGAGGTACTGCGGTGCCGTTCCCCTCACAGCTCCGTAGGCAAGCACCATGGTCTTGTAGCGGATGCGAGCTTCAACTGGAAGCCAGTGGAGAGAGCGGAGGAGCGGGGTGACGTGAGAGAACTTGGGAAGGTTGAACACCAGACGGGCTGCGGCGTTCTGGATGAGTTGTAGGGGTTTAATGGCACAGGCAGGGAGCCCAGCCAACAGCGAGTTGCAGTAATCCAGACGGGAGATGACAAGTGCCTGGATTAGGACCTGCGCCGCTTCCTGTGTGAGGCAGGGTCGTACTCTGCGGATGGTAGAGCATGAACCTACAGGAACGGGCCACCGCCATGATGTTGGTTGAGAACGACAGGGTGTTGTCCAGGATCACGCCAAGGTTCTTAGCGCTCTGGGAGGAGGACACAATGGAGTTGTCAACCGTGATGGCGAGATCATGGAACGGGCAGTCCTTCCCCGGGAGGAAGAGCAGCTCCGTCTTGCCGAGGTTCAGCTTGAGGTGGTGATCCGTCATCCACACTGATATGTCTGCCAGACATGCAGAGATGCGATTGCCACCTGGTCATCAGAAGGGGGAAAGGAGAAGATTAATTGTGTGTCGTCTGCATAGCAATGATAGGAGAGACCATGTGAGGTTATGACAGAGCCAAGTGACTTGGTGTATAGCGAGAATAGGAGAGGGCCTAGAACAGAGCCCTGGGGGACACCAGTGGTGAGAGCGCGTGGCGAGGAGACAGATTCTCGCCACGCCACCTGGTAGGAGCGACCTGTCAGGTAGGACGCAATCCAAGCGTGGGCCGCGCCGGAGATGCCCAACTCGGAGAGGGTGGAGAGGAGGATCTGATGGTTCACAGTATCGAAGGCAGCCGATAGGTCTAGAAGGATGAGAGCAGAGGAGAGAGAGTTAGCTTTAGCAGTGCGGAGCGCCTCCGTGATACAGAGAAGAGCAGTCTCAGTTGAATGACTAGTCTTGAAACCTGACTGATTTGGATCAAGAAGGTCATTCTGAGAGAGATAGTGGGAGAGCTGGCCAAGGACGGCACGTTCAAGAGTTTTGGAGAGAAAAGAAAGAAGGGATACTGGTCTGTAGTTGTTGACATCGGAGGGATCGAGTGTAGGTTTTTTCAGAAGGGGTGCAACTCTCGCTCTCTTGAAGACGGAAGGGACGTAGCCAGCGGTCAGGGATGAGTTGATGAGCGAGGTGAGGTAAGGGAGAAGGTCCCCGGAAATGGTCTGGAGAAGAGAGGAGGGGATAGGGTCAAGCGGGCAGGTTGTTGGGCGGCCGGCCGTCACAAAGCGAGATTTCATCTGGAGAGAGAGGGGAGAAAGAGGTCAGAGCACAGGGTAGGGCAGTGTGAGCAGAACCAGCGGTGTCGTTTGACTTAGCAAACGAGGATCGGATGTCGTCGACCTTCTTTTCAAAATGGTTGACGAAGTCATCTGCAGAGAGGGAGGAGGGGGGGGGGGGAGGAGGATTCAGGAGGGAGGAGAAGGTGGCAAAGAGCTTCCTAGGGTTAGAGGCAGATGCTTGGAATTTAGAGTGGTAGAAAGTGGCTTTAGCAGCAGAGACAGAGGAGGAAAATGTAGAGAGGAGGGAGTGAAAGGATGCCAGGTCCGCAGGGAGGCGAGTTTTCCTCCATTTCCGCTCGGCTGCCCGGAGCTCTGTTCTGTGAGCTCGCAATGAGTCATCGAGCCACGGAGCGGGAGGGGAGGACCGAGCCGGCCTGGAGGATAGGGGACATAGAGAGTCAAAGGATGCAGAAAGGGAAGAGAGGAGGGTTGAGGAGGCAGACTCAGGAGAAAGGTTGGAGAAGGTATGAGCAGAGGGAAGAGATGATAGGATGGAAGAGGAGAGAGTAGCGGGGGAGAGAGAGCGAAGGTTGGGACGGCGCGATACCATCCGAGTAGGGGCAGTGTGGGAAGTGTTGGATGAGAGCGAGAGGGAAAAGGATACAAGGTAGTGGTCGGAGACTTGGAGGGGAGTTGCAATGAGGTTAGTGGAAGAACAGCATCTAGTAAAGATGAGGTCGAGCGTATTGCCTGCCTTGTGAGTAGGGGGAAGGTGAGAGGGTGAGGTCAAAAGAGGAGAGGAGTGGAAAGAAGGAGGCAGAGAGGAATGAGTCAAAGGTAGACGTGGGGAGGTTAAAGTCGCCCAGGACTGTGAGAGGTGAGCCGTCCTCAGGAAAGGAGCTTATCAAGGCATCAAGCTCATTGATGAACTCTCCGAGGAACCTGGAGGGCGATAAATGATAAGGATGTTAAGCTTGAAAGGGCTGGTAACTGTGACAGCATGGAATTCAAAGGAGGCGATAGATAGATGGGTAAGGGGAGAGAGAGAGAATGACCACTTGGGAGAGATGAGGATCCCGGTGCCACCACCCCGCTGACCAGAAGCTCTCGGGGTGTGCGAGAACACGTGGGCGGACGAAGAGAGAGCAGTAGGAGTAGCAGTGTTATCTGTGGTGATCCATGTTTCCGTCAGTGCCAGGAAGTCGAGGGACTGGAGGGAGGCATAGGCTGAGATGAACTCTGCCTTGTTGGCCGCAGATCGGCAGTTCCAGAGGCTACCGGAGACCAGGAACTCCACGTGGGTCGTGCGCGCTGGGACCACCAGATTAGGTGGCCGCGGCCACGCGGTGTGGAGCGTTTGTATGGTCTGTGCAGAGAGGAGAGAACAGGGATAGATAGACACATAGTTGACAGGGTACAGAAGAGGCTACGCTAATGCAAAGGAGATTGGAATGACAAGTGGACTACACGTCTCGAATGTTCAGAAAGTTAAGCTTACGTAGCAAGAATCTTATTGACTAAAATGATTGAAATGATACAGTACTGCTGGAGTAGGCTAGCTGGTAGTGGCTGCGATGTTGACACTACACTAATCAAGTCGTTCCGTCGAGTGTAATAGTTTCTACAGTGCTGCTATTCGGGGCTAGCTGGCTAGCTAGCAGGTTGATTGCGTTACGTTACCTTAAAAGAACGACAATAGCTGGCTAGCTAACCTAGAAAATCGCTCTAGGCTACAGAATTGTCTTAGATACAAAGACGGCTATGTAGCTAGCTAGCTACGATCAAACAAAACAAACCGTTGTACTGTAATAGTTACTACAGTGCTGCTATTCGGGGGCTAGCTGGCTAGCTACGTTAAAAGAACGACAATAGCTGGCCAGCTAACCTAGAAAATCGCTCTAGGCTACACAATTGTCTTAGATACAAAGACGGCTATGTAGCTAGCTAGCTACGATCAAACAAAACAAACCGTTGTACTGTAATAGTTACTACAGTGCTGCTATTCGGGGGCTAGCTGGCTAGCTACGTTAAAAGAACGACAATAGCTGGCCAGCTAACCTAGAAAATCGCTCTAGACTACACAATTGTCTTAGATACAAAGACAGCTATGTAGCTGGCTAGCTACGATCAAACAAATCAAACCGTTGTACTGTAATGAAGTGAAATGAAAAATGTGATACTACCTGTGGAGCGACGCGGAATGTTGACCGGGTAGTTGGAGTTCAATTCGGTAGAGGTTGGCTAGCTGTTGGCTAGCTAGCTAGCAGCATTTCCTACGTTAAGGACGACAAATAGCTGGCTAGCTAACCTCGGTAAATTAAGATAATCACTCTAAGTCTACACACTCTAAACTGCACAATTATCTTGGATACGAAGACAGCGAAGACAACTATGTAGCTAGCTGACACTACGCTAATCGAGTCGTTCAGTTGAGTGTAATAGTTTCTACAGTGCTAGTGGACAGTGGATGTTAGCTAGCTGCTTAGCTAGCTGCTGGGCAGATACGTTAGGACGACGAAATACGATAATATGCAATTGTCGTTGATACAAAGACGGCTATGTAGCTAGCTAAGAAGAAATTGCTAAGATAAGACAAATCAAACCGTTGTACTATAACGAAATGTAATGAAAAGTTATACTACCTGCGGACCGAAGTGTAGATGCGACCGCTCGCTCCAACCGGAACCGGAAGCATGGTCCACAGCCTCCAACATGCCTGAAACAGTCTGTTTCCTAAGCTGCAGGGAGGTGTTCAGGCACTCCAAATCCCCCATCAGGTCTTCAGTCATTACAAGGCCAAGCACAGTGTGTCCCCTTTTAGAAATGTTCCATGAAGATCATTAGCCTTAGTTGAAGTGTCAGATGAGCTGCGTGATGCCATTTCTTTAAGGACTGCCAGCACTGACTCATACTGGCTGAGACCTGAACGGATGGCAGGGGTGCGAACAGTCCACCTGGTGGGACAAAGGTTTGCACGAGTTGAAACCATGTGGACCACAGTGATAATATGTAGCCAGTGGTTGTTCTTTCCTTAAAATGGCTTGCACCCCCTGCAATCGTCCAGCCATGTTGTAGCACCGTCATCGTTTGGTTGTAGATCTGCATCTACAAAGCGCAAACATATTGACTCCTGCTCAACTCCTGATATATACTGGGTGCATTTAAACATATTGACGCCTGAACAACTCCTGATATACAGGTATCATTGGTGCCATCAAACATATTGACTCCTGATCAACTCCTGATATATCCTAGGTGCATTTAAACATATTGACTCCTCATCAACTCCTGATATATACTGGGTGCCATCAAACATATTGACTCCTGATCAACTCCTGATATATCCTAGGTGCATTTAAACATATTGACTCCTCATCAACTCCTGATATATCCTGGGTGCCATCAAACATATTGACTCCTGATCAACTCCTGATATATCCTAGGTGCATTTAAACATATTGACTCCTCATCAACTCCTGATATATCCTGGGTGCCATCAAACATATTGACTCCTGATCAACTCCTGATATATCCTAGTTGCATTTAAACATATTGACTCCTGCTCAACTCCTGATATATACTGGGTGCCATCAAACATATTGATTCCTGATCAACTCTTGATATATCCTAGGTGCATTTAAACATATTGACTCCTGATCAACTCCTGATATATCATTGGTGCCATCAAACGTATTGACGCCTGATCAACTCCTGCTATATCCTTGGTGCCATCAAACATATTGACTCCTGATCAACTCCTTATTTATCCTGGGTGCCATCAATGCCAAGTGTGAACTGGACCACTGGCATTGATGTTATTTCTGGCAATTTATTTGACTATTGTACTGCCCACCAGCTTCAATAATTTTTTTGCATTTGGGGACTGGTGAAATCAAAGTGACATTTCAGCCAGGTGGTCAGCTCTGCATCGTCCTCTGCCTTGTGCTTTAGAAGCTGGCTGAAATTCCCACTCTCCTTATCAATGCCTCGAAAATCCCGACCTTGCCACGCCAAGCACTTCACACCCCCAACAATTTTCATAAGATTTATCTTCGCTTGTTGCAGCTGTCTTTCAAGCTCATGTGAAAGTTGTAATTAACAGGCTTTGGCTCCTGAATCCGAGTCATCATAGCTAATTTGTGACATTAATTTGTCTGTCTTTATGCGCACTAAATTTCTCCAGTGCCTTCTTCCAATTTTGAAAGTCAGTCTTGACAAAAGGTGAACTTGGACTTTTGTGTTACAAAGTATTTAGCACAATAGAAACAGAGGACCCCCGCCAATTATAATCTTTAAAACATTTCTCCTGAAAATAGAGTGTCCTATTTGATTGGGTTTGAGTAGGTATGACATTCACATTTGGCCGATCATCTTCGCATGACTGTCTGCTCTCTCTCTCTCTCTCTATATATATATATATATATATATATATATAGAGAGAGAGAGAGAGAGAGAGAGAGAGAGAGATATATATATATATATATATATATATATATATATATATATATATATCTATATATATATATATATATATATATATATATATATATATATATCATTGTCTCAAAGTCACTCTCCCTGCTTGATTGTAATTATCTGAAATGCACATGAGAAGCCATACTTAGAGGAATATCACAGATTAAATTAACTTCAGGATTAGACTGTCGTGATGTCATTATTCGGTCTTAACCGTCAATATTTGCTCCTTCTCTCACTCACCTCCATGTCACCTGCTGCGCGTTGAGTCCACTCTGCTCGTTGATGCTTTTATTCCTGAAGCGGCAGCGTTGCTTGCGGAAGTGTCTGAAGGACAAGAGAAGTTCATCTTGGCAACAGTATCCCATGACTCCAAGGAGGAGGGAAGATGCTCACACACAGAAACTGCTGGCTCGAAATCATGAAAAGAATAGTCATTCAGGTTTGCTGATTGAATGTGAATATCTGCTTGAGTCAGATTCCGCAACAAGATGTGTCCAAACGTCTTTTTCTCCAGGGGTCCTTTCAACAGATACTCCTTGTGGATGACTGTGTTGCAGCCAGCGTTAGGAGAAGACAGTGTGGTCAGTGGCGAAGGCACGGTTACCTGTGACCACAATTGGTTGTTTTTCCAATCCATCAGTGGGACGAAATGATCCATCAAGTCTGCTCAAAGAGCAGATGTTCAGTCTCGAGGCTGCTAACATACACAGGGTGAACAAGCGATACGTTCTGGAAGTATAGTTTCAGCATGAGTAGCATTGTGAGAGGCGAGGTAGTCTGAGTCAAACCTTGAAGTTTAGTGTCACGTCGCTCCTTTTTTGCTCCTTTTTTAAGCAACATTTAGCTGGCTTCAAAGCCCTTTTGAGATCATTGAACAACATTTGAGAGATGAGCGATATTGTTGAACCCAAATCAATTAGCTCATCACAGGTTAAGTAGTCCTCCAGGAATGTGTTGAGGTATGGCGTCTGAGTTTTGTGGTCATATTCCCCACAAAGTGGAGTGATTATTCGCAATGGTGTGATGTGTAATTTGACTTAGAGTTTGAGTGGAATTGGCTATTGCGATGTGGTTGACCTTGTGCGTCGCAACATTTGTATCTGAGTCTGTAGTCAAAGCCAGGGGGCCTGTTCCTTGATCAAGTGGGGTCTCTTTTGAGAGCGGGATTATGTTGATTGTTTACGCAAATGGTGTTAATTTTGGCGGACCTGTTGTCCGGCAAAGCCATGCCTAGTCATGGTGATCTCTTTCCTGAAATTTTTGGCGCTTCTGTAATTCTCTTAGCAGAGCTTTTAGAGAACATCGGTCTACGATTTGATCATCACTGAACCCTTTGTTACCCTTGTTACCCTTGTGCTCTGATATTTAGTGTGGGTTGGGGGCAGGAACGTAGTAATCAGGTTGATTGTAGCGGTAGTCATTTCGCTGGCGATGTACTTTATAGTTATTTTGACCACTGTGGTTATTGGTATCTTGTTTTCGTGGTACATGCCTTTGTTGTGCGTTATTCCTGATAATGCACCCTCTAACTGGAGTGAGTTCTCCTGTTCAGTCTTCAAAACAAAGATGTCAGGGCTCTTAGCGCCCCTCACTGTTGATGCCTCAAAAGCTGTGCTCGCAAGCTCTTTGAGTTCTGAGATTGGCAAACCAACGTGGGCTGAAGGGCCACAGTAGTAATGAAGTTGGGATACATTCCATTCCTGTTTCAGTGAGTAGCCAAAGTAAGCAGAACAAAGCCTATGATGGTATGCTTGTGGGTGTTCCTTCCGAGCTTGTTTGACAGTGAGCTGTCGTGTTTGCATGTCACAGAAACACTGAATTCTATTTTCAAAGCCCTGGCAAATTTCGAGTAGTCTTTTTGCACCTATTGCTGTTGTAGACGGTTCGCTTCAAGAGGTAAAGACTGTCAGTACCTGTAGCATTCGGATAGCCATCCAAGGCATCCTCTATGTCTGCTAAGAGCGTCTCAGTGTCGTTTGGCTTCCCTCAAGTGGAAGTTTTTTACGATTTTGTCAAGGTGTTCCCTGACGTCATCTTGTGGGGACATTTGGGCCGAACGGCCAAGAGGAGAAGCCAAGTTTTGGCTTTGTTGGTGAGGAGCCGCCATATTACTCTGTGCCGAATGACCAAGCGGAGAAGACTGAGGGACACCTGAGAGAGAGGCAAATTCTGAAACCTTCTGTCTCTTCACTCCTTTGTGTACCGAGCTCCGGTTGCAAGCTTGGTTGAGTAGTCACACTGTAGCGCGTAACTGTTCTGAAATTCCTCCAGATGGTACCTAAGGGTGGTATTCTGAGTCCACTTGGTTTCCCAGTGTACTTATTTTAGATACGTGAGAGTCGCACTTGCTCCGTTCGGCCTCATACTTATCTGTCATCGTTTGCAGGTAAAGGTCTTGAGTGCGGAGCAAGAGATTCAGTGATGAGATTTCCTCCGCTTGTGTAGAGATAATTTTTCTCATCTTCCTCACCTGGGTTCTCGCATCAATTATTTGGTCAGAGACTTCGATGAGTTCCGCTGTTTTGTCATCCAACTTAGTCATTGTGTTCATTAACTGATCGTCTCTGGTCTGCAGCATTTGGACTAGAACATTATTGCTTTGAGTGTTGTTCAACAAAACTGCATACATGTTATCAAGTTGCGCACCCCTGTTTGTAGATAACTCAGATGTATCTAGTTTGGCATGGACTTCATTTTATTTATTTTTGGCTAAATCGAGTTGTTCCTGTAGAATACTATTTTGTTCAAGAGTTTGTTCTTGTTCATTATCATACGTTTTTGCATTAAAAAAATTTTTTGTTTCAAACGCAGTTCCTATTTTTCGGCTTTTGTCATTAGTTTCCTGGTTCTCCCCACTGTCTCTTCATATCAACCATTTCTTGCTTGTGCTACTGCTGTGCATTAAGATACTGTCAATAATCTCTGCTGGTGGCCATATATCAGGGCTAAACTGGAGAAAACCCTGACAAAGCATGGTTTATTTTGGGGGGTGTTTTTTGCTAATGGCATAGTTGGGTTTATATCACTGCTGAGGTCAGCGATCAATCTTTCTATAGGTGAGGGTTCACTAATTAGCGGGGGAATGGGGACCACCCCCCTGATAGCTTGCTCATTATTATTAAAAAAATAAAAACGATTTTTTCAAAGTTTGGATTTTGAGTCGTTGGAAGCTGCAAACTCAGGTTCTATGCTCGCTTTGACTTGGACAACAAAAATCCAGCCATCAAAGCTGAGCTCCCCCTAGACGACCTCTCCCTCAGACTATCCATCGCAGATATGTTGTCTGCATTGATCGTGTGCTCCGGTTATGTGCTCAAGCATGTGCTGGGCAGCTGGCCGAGGTCTTCACTGACATTTTCAACCTGTCACTGGCCCACTTGCTTCAAGACCGCAACCATTGTGCCAGTGCCGAAGCAGTCAACCGCATCAAGTCTGAATGACTTCCGACCTATTGCACTCACCCCCACGATCATGAAGTGCGAAATTGTGAAAGACTGGTTTTGGCCTACCTCATGTCCTGCTTCCCTGCAACACTGGATCCCCACCAGTTTGCCTACCGACTGAACAGGTCTACAGAGGACGCCATCTCCATAGCTTTACACTCTGCCCTGACCCACCTGGACAAAATCAACACCTTTGTGAGAAGGCTGTTCATATACTCAGCATTCAATACGGTCATTCCCTCTAGGCTGGTCACCAAACTCCATGACCTAGGGATCAGCCTCTCTCTCTGTAACTACACTTTGGACATCCTAACCAACAGACCCCTGTCTGTCAAGTTAAACAACCTTACCTCCTCAACCCTGAACACCGGTGTGCCACAGGGCTGCATGCTGAACCCCTTCCTATACTCCCTCTTCACCTACGACTGCGTTCCAACACCATCGTTCCAACACCATCGTCAAGATCACAAACGACACCACGGTGGTAGGCCTGATCAGTGACAATGACGAGTCAGCCTACAGTGAGGAGGTCAAGCACCTGGCTGCATGGTGCACTGTCAACAACCTGGCCTTCAATGTAAATAAAACCAAGGAGCTCATTGTGGATTACAGGAAGCCTAAAAGCTGCAGCCAAGCCCCAGTTCATTAAAAAACGATGTAGTACTTTGAATTGAAACTCCCTTGTTCAGTTACATGTAGTGGCTTTATATAGTGTTTTCCATATGTTCCCCCAGCTCTCCTCTGATATCTGCACCTGCAATTCAACCTGCCATGAGTTCCTAAGATGATCTAAAGATAATATTCGCATGTTAAGGATATTGTGATAAACATTTGAAACGGTTCCAATGTTTTCCCCTTGAGAAAGGGATTCAATCATCTCGTCAATAGGTATAATCGGCTCAGTCATTTTTTTGTAACAATTCTTTTTTAACAATGAATTGGCGTTGAACCTCCTTCCATGTCTTCAATGTACTTGGGTTTTGTATGATCCTGTCAATAGAAATAGGACCTGCTATAAAGGCATATCACAATATTGACTCATTTTCAAGCCATGACAAATCCTTCGGTTGTTGAATCCATGATGCTATGTTATTAAGTTGCGCTGCCCAGTAATATGATTTAAGGTTAGGGAGGCCAAGCCCACCCAGTTCTTTGAACAGTTGTAGTTTTTTATAACTAATACGAGCCTTTTTATTTTGCCATAAAAATGTGCCTATTGCTGCATTTAGGCGTGTAAAGGTTTTAGCGGGGATTTCAACAGGAAGCATTGAAAACAGAGCAGTCTTGGTAAGACATACATTTTCAACCCGACCTGCTAGATCTTCAGTGATTTTACTAATCACAGTTGGGTAGTTCAAAGCATTTTAATTTCCCATAATATTAAGTCAGACTAACACCCAAGTAACGGAAACTTGTATCAGTCAACTTCAATATGTAGTTGTCTTTGATACTTGAGGGTGCATCACCAATTGTCATCACAGCAATAGTTTTACCAACATTCCTTTTATAGCCTGATATAGCACCATATTCACCTATTCATTTCAATATATTTAAAATTGTTGTTTCAGCCTCTGTCATATACAGGAT
The DNA here is from genome assembly GCF_036934945.1 of Oncorhynchus masou masou. Lineage (NCBI taxonomy): Eukaryota > Metazoa > Chordata > Actinopteri > Salmoniformes > Salmonidae > Oncorhynchus > Oncorhynchus masou. The sequence continues at coordinate 386,367 of NC_088237.1, forward strand.
GACATTGTTTGCATATAGAGATATGTTGTGTTCATTTAGCCCCACCTGCAGACCATGAATGTTTATGGCACTTTGAATAGCTTCCGCAAGAGGTTCTATACTAAGGGCAAATAACAGTGTTGAGAGACAATCTCCTTGACGATTTCTTCATGTAGTGAAAAGGAATGCCACATATTCCCACAGATGATTTGGGACTTGAATATATCAGTGTAACAGTTTAGCCTCCATCCCTCTCCTCGCCCCTACCTCAGCTCGAACCAGGGACCCTCTGCACACATAGAAAACAGCCACCCTCAAAGCATCATTACCCATCGCTCCACAAAATACCCGGCCCTTGCAGAGCAAGGGGAACAACTACTTCAACGTCTCAGGGCGAGTGACGTCACCAATTGAAACGCTATTAAATCAAATGTATTTATATCGCCCTTCTTACATCAGCTGATATCTCAAAGTGCTGTACAGAAACCCAGCCCAAAACCCCAAACAGCAAGCAATGCAGGTGTAGAAGCACGGTGGCTAGGAAAAACTCCCTAGAAAGGCAAAAACCTAGGAAGACACCTCGAGAGGAACCAGGCTATGAGGGGTGGCCAGTCCTCTTCTGGCTGTGCCGGGTGGAGATTATAACAGAACATGGCCAAGATGTTCAAATGTTCATAAATGACCAGCATGGTCAAATAATAATAAGGCAGAACAGTTGAAACTGGAGCAGCAGCATGGCCAGGTGGACTGGGGACAGCAAGGAGTCATCATGCCAGTTAGTCCTGAGGCATGGTCCTAGGGCTTAGGTCCTCCGAGAGAGAGAATGAAAGAGAGAATTAGAGAGAGCATACTTAAATACAAATGGGACACCGGATAAGACAGGAGAAGTACTCCAGATATAACAGACTGACCCTAGCCCCCCGACACAAACTACTGCAGCATAAATACTGGAGGCTGAGACAGGAGGGGTCAGGAGACACAGTGGCCCCATCCGATGATACCCCCGGACAGGGCCAAACAGGCAGGATATAACCCCAAAGAACAGCGCCCACACCACTAGAGGGATATCTTCAACCACCAACTTACCATCCTGAGACAAGGCTGAGTATAGCCCACAAAGATCTCCGCCACGGCACCACCCAAGGGGGGGCGCCAACCCAGACAGAAAGATCACATCAGTGACTCAACCCACTCAAGTGACGCACCTCTCCTAGGGACGGCATGGAAGACCACCAGTAAGCCAGTGACTCAGCCCCTGTAATAGGGTTAGAGGCAGAGAATCCCAGTGGAGAGAGGGGAACCGGCTAGGCAAAGACAGCAAGGGCGGTTCGTTGCTCCAGAGCCTTTCTGTTCACCTTCACATTCACATTCCTGGGCCAGACTACACTCAATCATAGGACCTACTGAAGGGATGAATCTTCAATAAAGACTTAAAGGTTGAGACCGAGTCTGTCTCTCACGGGTAGGCAGACCATTCCATAAAAATGGAGCTCTATAGGAGAAAGCCCTGCCTCCAGTTGTTTGCTTAGAAATTCTAGGGACAATTAGGAGGCCTGCGTCTTGTGACCGTAGCGTACGTGTAGGTATGTACGGCCAGACCAAATCGGAAATATAGGTAGGAGCAAGCCCATGTAATGCTTTGTAGGTTAGCAGTAAAACCTTGAAATCAGCCCTTGCCTTAACAGGAAAGGAGGCAAGGAAGGGAGGCTGGCACTGGAGTAATATGATCAAATTTGGGGGTTCTAGTCAGGATTCTAGCAGGTTGCAGCTTTCAATTTTCTTTGAATAACTGTGAATAACTGTAGATTTAGGCAGCCTCAGATGCATGTAATCCCAGTAATACTCAATGATGTTGAGATCAGGGCTCTGTGGGGGCCATACCATCACTTCCAGGACTCCTTGTTCTTCTTTACGCTGAAGATAGTAAATAATGACTTTTGCTGTATGTTTGAGGTCATTGTCATGCTGCAGAATACATTTGGGCCCAATCAGATGCCTCCTTGATGGTATTGCATGATGGATAAGTATCTGCCTGTACTTATCAGCATTGAGGAGACCATTAATTCTGACCAAATCCTGAACTCCATGTGCAGAAATGCAGTCCCAAACTTGCAAGGAACCTTCACCATGTTTCACTGTTGCCTGCAGACACTCATTTGTGTACCGCTCGCCAGCCCTTCGGCTAAAGCCAAATATTTCACATTTTGACTCATCAGTCCAGAGCACCTGCTGCCATTTTTATGTGCCCCAGTTCCTGTGTTTTCGTGCATAGTTGAGTCGCTTGGCCTTGTTTCCATGTCAGAGGTATGGCTTTTTGGCCACTTCTGACCAGACTTCTCCAGACAGTAGATGGGTGTACCAGGGTCCCACTGTTTTCTGCCAATTCTGAGCTGATGGCACTGCTGGACATCTTCTGATTGCGAAGGGAAGTAAGCATGATGTGTCTTTCATCTGCTTCAGTAAGTTTCCTTGGCCCGACCACTGCGTCTACGGTCCTCAACGTTGCCCATTTCTTTGTGCTTCTTCAAAAGAAACCCCTGTCTGCCTTGAAATGTCTGTCAGGGAGAGACCTTGCTGATGCAGTATAACTACTTTGTGTCTTGTTGCTGTGCTCAGTCTTGCCATGGTGTATGACTTTTGACAGTAAACTGTCTTCAGCAACCTCACCTTCTAAACTGAGTTTGGCTGTTCCTCATCCAGTTTTATTCCTTCTACACAGCTGTTTCTGTTTCAGTTAATGATTGTGTTTCAACCTACATATTGAATTGATGATCATTAGCACCTGTTTGGAATAATTGTTTAATCATTTTATATGCCTATAAAATCACGGAATTTGTGCAAGTGTACCTACAATAATTGATGCCTATCTGAGGGGACAGAACGTTTCCTACACTAAAGAGTTGAAGAGAAAACACAGTGCGAAACTGAATCCCCTTGAATCTGAAATCTCTGAGCTAAAGAACCTGAAGTACTAATACTAATACTAAATACTAATAAGTACTCTGAACACGTATGAAGCTGAGAAGGCCGTCACTAAATCAAAACAGCATTACTACGAGCTTGGAGGGAAAGCACACAAAGTATTGGAATGGCAACTGAAAGCAGAGGAAAGTAGTAGGACAATTAAGGCTAAAGAAACTCTTACTAATGAGATATCTTTCGACCCTACTGAAATTAATGATACTTTTAAGAAACATTACGAGGACCTCTATGCTTCCCAATCAAGCAATGATCTATCAGAGATCAACTCTTTTCTCTCCTCTCTCAACCTCCCATGACGGTCAGAGGAAGACAGAGAGTGCCTGAGGAAACAGTCTTCAGTCCCTGAATTGTTGGAGGCCTTCTAATAAATCCCCTGTATTTAAATCCCCTCCAGAGTTCTATAAATCATTTAAGGAGCTGTTGGTACCCTACCTTACGGAGGTGCTTAAAACTGTTTTCCAGAGCCAGTAATGCACAAGAAGGGGAAAAAACCATTAAAGTGCGCCTCCTATAGACCAATCTCTGTCCTTAATACAGATTGTAAACTGGTCACCAAGAATGCTCTATAAGAGACTAGAGTCATGTCTCCCCCTGTTGGTCAACAACAACATGGTAGCAGCACAAACCCCACCTCTTTGCCCTCGCTATCGAACTGGCTGAGGCTATTGGAACGTGCATTTTGACATACATGGCTTTGGGGTGGGAGTTATCACTCTTTGCGGACGACCTCATCTTATTTCTAACGAACCCGGCACATTCCCTCTCTCATTTACAGTAATGATCCTTCCACAGGTTCACCTACGGAAACCTTGTTACGACTTTTACTTCCTCACATAGGTCACTCCATAGACCCTCTGTTATAGTTCTTTCTCTGGATACAAGGTCAAATTTGATAAAAGCGAAATCTTACCGTTGTCTGTCTTTGACCATCATAACATCAGGCATAAGTTTCCTTATTAGATGGTCACCTATGGGCTTCACATATTTGGGCATAATGGTGGATGGTAACCTGAACAACCTCTATAAACTCAATCTGGCCGGCTTGTTGTAAAAGGTGGAGGGTAACCTGTGTAAATGAATGGACTTGCCTCTCACTCTACTGGGTAATATTAATGTAATTAAAATGAATGTCCTGCCCAGATTTCTACATTTGTTTCAATCTCTCCCCATCCCTGTGCCCGTAACAATGTTTTCCTCTGTCGACAAGCCAACCAGACGGTTTATCTGGCACGGCAAAACCCCGAGAGTTAGCCTGGACAAACTGACCCTTGATTACGGTCAACTGGGCTTAAACCTCCCCAATTTCAGAATGTACTACTGGGCTGCACAGTCTCGAATTCTGGCTCAGAGGTTTGACAATGGTCCTTCTCCTTCATGGTTGAACATTGAAAAGTTTGAGGTAAATGAGGACACTGGGTCAGACTTGTTTTACAAATGGGACAGGAAATCTATAAAAAACTATCAGACAGCCTTTTAATTATACATTCTGACCTGGCATGGTGCAAACCGCATGAGCAGTTCAGACAAGAGGAATTTCTTTCCCCTAAATCCCCTCTATGGAACAATAGATTGATTCCTATGTTTTTCCAGAATAGTAACTTTAGACCATGGTCTGATAAGGGTATCACTCTTCTGTAACATTGTTATGAGGAGAGAGTTCTAATGTCTTTTGATCAGCTGAAACAGAAATACCACTTGTCTAACAGGGACTTCTTTAGCTACCTACAACGACAAAACTTTATTAGGGTGACTCTCAAGGGACAATGGAACCTACCTAAGATGTCACCTATTGAACAACTCTGCCACGCAACTCTGCCACGCAGACCAACCACTGTTTGTGACCATTTCCAGTGTTTACGATGCTCTTATGTCAGGACTAACACTGCCTGGGCTAGATAAACCCTGAGATGGGAAAAAGATCTGGGTATGGGAAAAAGATCTGGGTATTGATCTTGATGAGGGTCTATGGAGTGACCTATGCAGGGATGGTGTTACTTCCACATTGAACTCCAGATACAGATGATGGAACATTCCTGCATTACACTTGGCATTGTTCAAAACTACACCATTTCTGGCAGGGGGATGCGATACCATATCCTCAATTCACGGGGTTGTATTTCCTTTAGGCCCAGAGGTCTGTCTACTGGGTGACTTCACTCATTCCAATCTTAGACAAAGCCATACTATAAAGCTAACAGAAATACCACTTGTCTAACAGGGACTTCTTTAGCTACCTACAACGACAAAACTTTATTAGGGTGACTCTCAAGGGACAATGGAACCTACCTAAGATGTCACCTATTGAACAACTCTGCCACGCAACTCTGCCACGCAGACCAACCACTGTTTGTGACCATTTCCAGTGTTTATGATGCTCTTATGTCAGGACTAACACTGCCTGGGCTAGATAAACCCTGAGATGGGAAAAGATCTGGGTATGGGAAAAAGATCTGGGTATTGATCTTGATGAGGGTCTATGGAGTGACCTATGCAGGGATGGTGTTACTTCCACATTGAACTCCAGATACAGATGATGGAACATTCCTGCATTACACTTGGCATTGTTCAAAACTACACCATTTCTGGCAGGGGGATGCGATACCATATCCTCAATTCACGGGGTTGTATTTCCTTTAGGCCCAGAGGTCTGTCTACTGGGTGACTTCACTCATTCCAATCTTAGACAAAGCCATACTATAAAGCTAACAGAAATATTGCTAGCGATTGCCAAGAAATGTATTGACTTGAAATGGAAATCGGATTCCCCCTTCCAGTTGCAATGTGGCTATCAGAAGTTAATAATTGTATCCCACTATAGAAAATGACGTACTGCTTGAGGAACGAAGACATTTTATAGAATTTGGCAACCTTTTATTGATTATATGGAGGAACTCCCCTCACATCGATTGCATCTCTATATAATCCTTAAGTTTCACACTTAATGTATAATATGTATCATTTTTTTCAAATATATTTTTGGTTCTATTGCATTTATATTCAGGTCTGTTATCTTGTAAGTTTACTGTCACTTTGTTATATTTTTGTCTAATATATTCTTATTTTGAATGTTCTTAATTGGAAAATGCAAAAAAAATGTATATATATATTAAAGATGTGGAATTCCATGCACGCTGCGCCTTGGCTCATTTATGACAGGGAGTTTGAAGACAGTGAACGTGTCTATATGTATATATATGTCTTCAAACTCCCTGTCATAAATGAGCCAAGGCGCAGTGTGCATGGAATTCCACATCTTTAATCGGATTGAAACCTTCACAAAAACACAGATAAACAGAAACCGAAAGTGACGCAACCGTGGCGCACACAAAAAATAAATAATTACCCACAAACACAGGTGGTAAAAAGGCTGCCTAAGTATGATTCCCAATCAGAGACAACGATAGACAGATGCCTCTGATTGGGAACCATACCCGGCCAACAAAGAAACAGACAAACTAGAATGCCCACCCAAATCACACCCTGCCCTAACCAAATAGAGAAATAAATAGGCTCTCTAAGTTTAGGGCGTGACAGTGGTGCGGACTCTGGCCGCAAAACCTGACTCTATATGGGAGGGTCCGGGTGGGACATAGCCCCCGCTCCGCACGCTGATCCCTCTGCTTCCGTGGAACTGGGCCGTGACAATAGGTTTCATTCAAAGACTCAATCATGGACACTTACTGACAGTTGTGGCTGCTTTGTGTGATGTATTGTTGTCTCTACCGTCTTGACCTTTGTGCTGTTGACTGTGCCCAATAATGTTTGTACCATGTTTTGTGCTGCTACCATCTTGTTGTTATGTTGTGTTGCTACCATGATATGTTGTCATGTCTTGCTGCCTTGCTATATGGTTGTCTTTGGTCTCTTTATGTAGTGTTGTGTTGTCTCTCTTCTCGTGATCCTTGTTTTGTCCAATATTTATATATTTGTTTTTTTAAATATTTTTTATTCCAGCCCCTGTCCCCGCAGGAGGCCTTTTGCCTTTTGGTAGGCCGCCATTGTAAATAAGAATTTGTTCTTAACTGACTTGCCTCGTTAAATAAAAGTTAAATAAATTAAAATAAATATCTGAGGATTTATGCATACGTACTTTGGATGGTGCCCTCATTGATCGTGTTGCCGCTTATAAATATCTGGGCATCTGGTTGATGAAAATACATCTTTAAATTAGCATGTTGATTAGTTATTTTAAAAATTGAGAATTAAAAATAGGTTTCTTCTATAGGAACAGGTCCTGTCTTTCATTAAATAGCAGAAAACAAATAATTCAGTCAACATTCATTCCGGTTATTGTCTGTGGCGATATTGTCTATATGAATGCAGATGTATTGAAACCATGTGACGCAGTTTATCATAGCGCTTTTTTTTTACAGGGAATATGTTGTTACATATCATTGCATTTTGTATCAAAAAGTAGGCTGGCCCTCTTTGAAGTGTCGTCGATCGATGCATTGCACTCTTTTTGCACTCAGCCGTCATACCGCTTAGGAAGGAGACACGTCTCCTAGAGATGAACGTACGTTGGTGAGAAAAGTGAAAATCAATCCCAGAACAACAGCAAAGGACCTTGTGAATATGCTGGAGGAAACGGGTACAAACGTGTCTATATCCACAGTAAAACGAGTCCGGTATCGACATAACCTTAAAGGCTGCTCAGCAAGGAAGACGCCACTGCTCCAAAACCTCCATAAAAAAAGACAGACTACGGTTTGCAACTGCACATGGAAACAAAAGATCGTACTTTTTGGAGAAATGTCCTCTGGTCTGATGAAACAAAAATAGAACTGTTTGGCCATAATGACCATCTTTATGTTTGGAGGAAAAAGGGGGAGGCTTGCAAGCCGACGAACACCATCCCAACTGTGAAGCACGGTGGAGGCAGCATCATGTTATGGGGGTGCTTTGCTGCAGGAGGGACTGGTGCACTTCACAAAATAGATGACATCATGGGGAGGAAAATGATGTGGATATATTGAAGCAACATCTTAAGACATGTAAGAAAGTTAAAGCTTGGTCGCAAATGGATCTTCCAAATGGACAATGACCCCAATCATACTTCCAAAGTTGCAGCAAAATGGCTTAAGGACAACAAAGTCAAGGCATTGAAGTGGCCATCACAAAGCCCTGACCACAATCCTGTAGGAAATTTGTGGGCAGAAGTGAAAAAGTGTGTGCGTTCAAGTAGGCCTGCAAACCTGACTCTGTTACACCATCTCTGTCAGGAGGAATGGTCAAAAGTTTACCCAACTTATTGTGGGAAGCTTGTGGAAGGCTACCCAAAACGTTTTACCCAAGTTAAACATTGTAAAGGCAATGCTACCAAATACTAATTGAGTGTATGTAAACTTCTGGCCCAATGTGAGGAAATAAATAAAAGCTGAAATAAATCATTCTTTCTACTATTATTCTGACATTTCACATTCTTAAAATAGTGGTGATCCAAACTGATCTAAGACAGGGAATTTTTAAAAGGATTAAAAGTCAGGAAATGTGAAAAACCTTAGTTTAAATGTGTATGCAAACTTTCGACTTCAACTGTATTTAAATAGTGAAGTAGGGTGGCAAGTTTTTAGTGCATGTAGGGTTAGATTGTAGGGTATTTGTTCATTTATTTGTAGTTATAGTTATTTTAAAGCAAAGTATAAGGGAGGTATACTCCAGTCCAGCAGGTGGCGGTAATGCAAACTTTGTTGGATGCCAACCTCATCCTCGAAGGGACACGTAGGTGAACGAATATATTTGATAGCTATTCATCTGATTGATAAAGTTTATCAAAATACAATTAACAAGCCTGCTATCTTGAAACTGCTGGGGGAAAGCTAACTTAACGTTATCTTACCCCCACCAACAGAGTTCACCTTAGCTAGCTAGCTAAGTGGACTCTAGCTAGAGTTCTAGAAAATAAAAACTAGTTATATAATTGATAGTTATATTGGTAGGTAGGTACTGAAGATTTGAGCAGTTTTTGTCAAACTACTTTGTTCCCTTGCCCGGCATGAAAAATGCCTGTCCTTGTTTTACTGCAAATAGGCTGTGTTGTTTACATATAATTTGGCTGATGAGGGGGCTTGTGCACATTTACATTAGTGTTTCATTAAGTTAACTGACTAACATAATTATTTTTCATGTTTTGTTTGCATTTGGCATTGCTGACAGGCCAGTATGCTGCTGGGCAGGGCCCATATTCACAAAGAATTTCATAGTAGTGATTTTAGAATAAGTTTTGCCTTCACACTGAGTACAATTACATTGACACGTTGGAGGGTTATCCTAGATCACTATGCCTACTCTGTGACGCTTTGTGAATATGGGCCCTGGAAGAAATCTGTTGCCTTATACCTTGCACAGCAGTCCTTTCACCACACGACCCTAGAGCAGGGGTGGGCAACCCTGTTTCTGGAGTGCTGCAGGACCCTAGAGCAGGGGTAGGCAACTCTGTTTCTGGAGTGCTGCAGGACCCTAGAGCAGGGGTAGACAACCCTGTTCCTGGAGTGCTGCAGGACCCTAGAGCAGGGGTAGACAACCCTGTTCCTGGAGTGCTGGAGTGCTGCAGGACCCTAGAGCAGGGGTAGACAACCCTGTTCCTGTTCCTGGAGTGCTGTTCCTGGAGGACCCTAGACCAGGGTTAGACAGGGGAGTGCTGCAGGACCCTACAACCCTGTTCCTGGAGTGCTGCAGGACACTAGACCCTGGAGTGCTGCAGGACCCTAGGGGGGTATACAACCCTGTTCCTGGAGTGCAGGACCCTAGACAGGGGTAGACCCCTGTTCCTGGAGTGCTGCAGGACCCTAGGGGGTAGACAACCCTGTTCCTGGAGTGCTGCAGGACCCTAGAGCAGGGGTAGACAGGGGAGTGCTGCAGACAACCCCCTGTTCCTGGAGTGCTGCAGGACCCTAGACCAGGGGTAGACAACCCTGTTCCTGGAGTGCTGCAGGACCCTAGAGCAGGGGTATACAACCCTGTTCCTGGAGTGCTGCAGGACCCTAGAGGAGGGGTAGACAACCCTGTTCCTGGAGTGCTGCAGGACCCTAGACCAGGGGTAGACAACCCTGTTCCTGGAGTGCTGCAGGACCCTACGGCAGGGGTAGACAACCCTGTTCCTGGAGTGCTGCAGGACCCTAGAGTGGGTGTAAACAACCCTGTTCCTGGAGTGCTGCAGGACCCTAGAGCAGGGGTAGACAACCCTGTTCCTGGAGTGCTGCAGGACCCTAGACCAGGGGTAGACAACCCTGTTCCTGGAGTGCTGCAGGACCCCTAGAGGACCCTAGGGTGTAAACAACCCTGTTCCTGGAGTGCTGCAGGACCCTAGACCAGGGGTAGACAACCCTGTTCCTGGAGTGCTGCAGGACCCTAGACAACCCTGTTCCTGGAGGGGGACCCTAGGGGTACAACCCTGTTCCTGGAGTGCTGCAGGACCCTAGAGCAGGGAGTAGGACCCTAGACAACCCTGTTCCTGGAGTGCTGCAGGACACAAACCTAGTGCTGCAGGACCCTGGGGGTGTAAACAACCCTGTTCCTGGAGTGCTGCAGGACCCTAGAGCAGGGGTAGACAACCCTGTTCCTGGAGTGCTGCAGGACCCTAGACCAGGGGTAGACAACCCTGTTCCTGGAGTGCTGCAGGACCCTACGGCAGGGGTAGACAACCCTGCTCCTGGAGTGCTGCAGGACCCTAGAGTAGGTGTAAACAACCCTGTTCCTGGAGTGCTGAAGGACCCTAAAGGGGTAGACAACCCTGTTCCTGGAGTGCTGCAGGACCCTAGAGCAGGGGTAGACAACCCTGTTCCTGGAGTGCTGCAGGACCCTAGAGCAGGGGTAGACAACCCTGTTCCTGGAGTGCTGCAGGACCCTAGAGCAGGGGTAGACAACCCTGTTCCTGGAGTGCTGCAGGACCCCCTAGAGCAGGGGTTCCTGGAGTGCTGACAACCCTGTTCCTGGAGTGCTGCAGGACCCTAGAGCAACCCTGTTCCTGGAGTGCTGCAGGACCCTACAACAACCTGTTCCTGGAGTGCTGCAGGACCCTAGAGCAACCCTGTTCCTGGGTGCTGCAGACAACCCCTGTTCCTGGAGTGCTGAAGGACCCTAGAGGAGGGGTAGACAACCCTGTTCCTGGAGTGCTGCAGGACCCTAGAGCAGGGGTAGACAACCCTGTTCCTGGAGTGCTGCAGGACCCTAGTGCTGCAGGACCCTAGGGGGGTAGACAACCCTGTTCCTGGAGTGCTGCCCTGAGGACCCTAGGGGTAGACAACCCTGTTCCTGGAGTGCTGCAGGACCCTAGACCAGGGGTAGACAACCCTGTTCCTGGAGTGCTGCAGGAGTGCTGCAGGAACCCAACCCTGTTCCTGGAGTGCTGGGACCCTAGGGGGGTAGACAACCCTGTTCCTGGAGTGCTGCAGGATAGACCCTAGACCCCCTGTTCCTGGAGAGCCCTAGGGGGTAGACAACCCTGTTCCTGGAGTGCTGCAGGACCCTAGAGGAGGGGGGTAGACAACCCTGTTCCTGGAGTGCTGCAGGACCCTAGAGCAGGGGTAGCAGGGTGCTGCAGGACAACCCTGTTCCTGGAGTGCTGCAGGACCCTAGAGCAGGGGTGACAACCCTGTTCCTGGAGTGCTGCAGGACCCTACGGCAGGGGTAGACAACCCTGTTCCTGGAGTGCTGTTCCTGGACCCTAGAGTGGGTAGACAACCCTGTTCCTGGAGTGCTGTAGACCAGGGGTAGACAACCTGTTCCTGGAGTGCTGCAGGACCCTAGAGCAGGGTTAGACAACCCTGTTCCTGGAGTGCTGAAGGACCCAAGAGCAGGGGTAGACAACCCTGTTCCTGGAGTGCTGAAGGACCCTAGAGGTTCCTGGAGGGGGGGTAGACAACCCTGTTCCTGGAGTGCTGCAGGACCCTAGTGCTGCAGGACCCTAGGGGTAGACAACCCTGTTCCTGGAGTGCTGACCAGGACCCTAGACCAGGGGTAGACAACCCTGTTCCTGGAGTGCTGCAGGACCCTAGGACAACCCCTGTTCGGCAGGGGGTAGACAACCCTGTTCCTGGAGTGCTGAAGGACCCTAGAGCCCTAGAGGGGGGTAGACAACCCTGTTCCTGGAGTGCTGCAGGACCCTAGAGCAGGGGTAGACAACCCTGTTCCTGGAGTGCTGCAGGACCCCTAGAGCAGGGGTTCCTGGAGTGCTGCAGGACAACCCCTGTTCCTGGAGTGCTGCAGGACCCTAGAGCAGGGTAGACAACCCTGTTCCTGGAGTGCTGCAGGACCCTAGAGCAGGTGTAGTGCTGAAGGACAACCCTGTTCCTGGAGTGCTGCAGGACCCTAGACCAGGGGTAGACAACCCTGTTCCTGGAGTGCTGAAGGACCCTAGAGGAGGGGTAGACAACCCTGTTCCTGGAGTGCTGCAGGACCCTAGACCAGGGGTAGACAACCCTGTTCCTGGAGTGCTGCAGGACCCTAGAGAAGGGGTACTGTGCTGCAGGACCCTAGGTAGACAACCCTGTTCCTGGAGTGCTGCAGGACCCTAGAGTGGGTGTAAACAACCCTGTTCCTGGAGTGCTGCAGGACCCTAGAGCAGGGGTAGACAACCCTGTTCCTGGAGTGCTGCAGGACCCTAGAGCAGGGGTAGACAACCCTGTTCCTGGAGTGCTGCAGGACCCTAGAGAAGGGCTAGGGCTGTTCCTGGAGTGCTGAAGGACCCTAGAGAAGGGCTAGGGCTGTTCCTGGAGTGCTGAAGGACCCTAGAGAAGGGCTAGACCTGTTCCTGGAGTGCTGCAGGACCCTAGAGGACCCTAGGGGGCTAGACAACCCTGTTCCTGGAGTGCTGCCCTAGGACCCTGGAGTGCTGAAGGACCCTAAGAAGGGCTAGGGCTGTTCCTGGAGTGCTGCACAACCCTGCTCCTGGAGTGCTGTTCAGGACCCTAGAGAAGGGCTAGGGTGTTCCTGGAGTGCTGAAGGACCCTAGAGAAGGGCTAGGGCTGTTCCTGGAGTGCTCCCCTAGAGAAGGGCTAGGGCTGTTCCTGAAGGACCCAGAAGGGCAGGGGTTCCTGGAGTGCTGAAGGACCCTAGACCTGTTCCTGGAGTGCTGAAGGACCTGAGTGGGCTGCTGTTCCTGGAAGGACCCTAGAGGAGAAGGGCTAGGGCTGTTCCTGGAGTGCTGAAGGACAACCTGTTCCTGTTCCTGGAGTGCTGTTCAGGACCCTAGAGCAGGGGGGCTAGACAACCCTGTTCCTGGAGTGCTGAAGGACCCTAGAGCTAGGGGTTCCTGACAACCCTGTTGTTCCTGGAGTGCTGCAGGACCCTAGAGCAGGGTTCCTGGAGTGCTGCAGGACCCTAGAGAAGGGCCCTGTTCCTGGGACCCTAGAGAAGGGCTGGGCTGTTCCTGGAGTGCTGAAGGACCCTAGAAGAGCTAGGGTTCCTGGAGTGCTGAGGACCCTAACCCTGTTCCTGGAGTGCTGCAGGACCCTAGAGAAGGGCTAGGGGTTCCTGACAACCCTGTTCCTGGAGTGCTGAAGGACCCTAGAGAAGGGCTAGGGCTGTTCCTGACAAGGACCCTGTTCCTGGAGTGCTGGGCTGTTCCTGGAGGCTGAAGGACCCTAGAGAGAGGGCTAGGGCTGTTCCTGGAGTGCTGAAGGACAACTAGGGCTGTTCCTGTTCCTAGGGCTGTTCCTGGAGTGCTGCTGTTCCTGGAGTGCTGAAGGACCCTAGAGAAGGGCTAGGGCTGTTCCTGGAGTGCTGAAGGACCCTAGAGAAGGGCCTGTTCCTGGAGTTCCTGAGAAGGGCTAGTGTTCTGGAGTGCTGAAGGACCCTAGAGAAGGGCTAGGGCTGTTCCTGGAGTGCTGCAGGACCCTAGAGAAGGGCTAGGGCTGTTCCTGGAGTGCTGAAGGACCCTAGAGAAGGGCTAGGGCTGTTCCTGGAGTGCCGCAGCTACAACAGTCATTCACAGCATTAACAATGTTTACACTGTATTTCTGATCAATTTGGTGTTATTTTAATGAACAAAAAAATAGCTTTTCTTTCAAAAACAGGACATTTCTAAGTGACCCCGAACTTTTGAACGGTAGTATATATTAGTTGACACACCTGTGTGATGTCTGATATACATTAATAAAAATGTATTCACCCTGGACATGAGACTTGCATGACCCTGTCTTTGTTTCAGTTACCACAGATGTTAGTAAAAGTTGGTGACAAACATGTTATGAAAATGTTATTATTTTGTAATCTAACAACATTTTCACAAGTTTATACAAAACTTTATTGCATTTGGTCTTCCCCAAAATGCAGCCTTTAAAAGCCTTGATAGTTGCATCCTTCCTCAGGAAAAGCATATAGCTGACAACAGGGTGGCAGGAGTTTTGATCTGCTCTTCTAGAGTTCCATATCCCTGCAGACTCACCTTGGGATAGGAGGATGGACACGTGTTAGTTTTGATAAAAGTCTGGGAGACTTTTACAGGGAGGAGAGAGCATGACATTTGGAATGAGTATGATAAATCTAATCCAACCAGTGGCTATGGATAATATACTGTCATCACACAGGCAGACTGCCACAGTGGTTTACATGGTGCATATGAGTGTAGCTTACTATTTGGTGCTCTGGAGAGATTGCAGGTCGTTGGTTAGAAGGCTCTTGCGTGCTAGAAGGCTAGTGCGTGCTAGAAAGAGGGTGAGCCCTGACCTCCCACTGGCCCAGGGCCTCCTGCCTCCTGGCTAGTATCATGCAATGTAAAGGAAAATAATAATATCATGACTTACTGAGAGAGTTCCTGCTGGTAGCAAGCCTCAACCTGGATGCAGAGAAATGTCCTGCTTTGCAGTATGGTTTCATCTATCTCCACCTGGCTCCAAGAAATCAGATGACAAACCTGCAGAGACTAACAATAAAATGGTGCCTGTATTTATGATTCATGTATCAGTATCCATATTTCACATGTATGTCTTTAAATGACAATAGATCTGAGTATGCATGCCATTTTCTGATAACGGCTATGAGAAATTACACATACAAGAGATGTTATAGCTAGTTAAACTATATATTTTTTTATGGCACCATGCCACATCTCACTAACATTTCCTAAGTTAAACAGTAAATGCAACTATTGTGGCTAATCCATATTGTGGCTAGCTTCACGTAGCTAGGTGATTTTATTCCATCATGACAACATGCTCCTCCTTACTTGACTGTCGTTAGCTAGCTGCTAGCTTATTAAGTATCCATTCTATGATTTAATAAGTGATCTAGTTAACGTGAGTTAGCTAACATGCATTGCTTCTGACATGCCACGATCCTGCTTGCTTTACATCTGACAAATATTGAGCTACCTAGAAAATAATGTTTTTTGATAATTGTTGTTAAGTTCATTAATCAAATCAAAATCAAATCAAATTTTATTTGTCACATACACATGGTTAGCAGATGTAGCGAAATGCTTGTGCTTCTAGTTCCGACAATGCAGTAATAACCAACAAGTAATCTAACTAACAATTCCTAAACTACTGTCTTATACACAGTGTAAGGGGATAAAGAATATGTACATAAGGATATATGAATGAGTGATGGTACAGAGCAGCATAGGCAAGATACAGTAGATGGTATCGAGTACAGTATATACATATGAGATGAGTATGTAAACAAAGTGGCATAGTTAAAGTGGCTAGTGATACATGTATTACATAAGGATGCAGTCGATGATGTAGAGTACAGTATATACGTATGCATATGAGATGAATAATGTAGGGTAACATTATAAGGTACATTATATAAGGTAGCATTGTTTAAAGTGGCTAGTGATATATTAGCTAGCAAGCTAAATGTAAAACTAAGTCTGGCTATGAAACACAGCTCGCTAGCCAACTCAACTGTATCAGTTGTAGCCAAGCTAGCTAGCTTGATGCTCAGTAATGTTAGTTTACCATGCTTTTCTGGACATTCCTCTCGTCGGCTCCTTGCCTACTCTCATCCCTTTGTCTTATAGCTTCAAAACTATATGGTTGTAGTCCAATGCCTTATTGTCAGAAGCAACCCACTTGTAGCACAGCCACCTAATGCAATCAATGGCTCAGTGGTACAAAACTGTTCACCTGTTTCTATGTCAAGGAAGGAAATTGTATTTATGTGTGTTTTATGGTGCACGTTGGTCATTGCAGCATAGTGTAGCAACCAGCACAGACAGTTAGTTTGTGTGTTATGTGTTAGGCTATTAGTTGGTTGTGTTGTACTTACCAGCACCCAGTGTTCGCGGGGTCCGCCATGCCAATCAACCTGCTATCTGCCAATCACAGGAATGCCTGGAATGTTCTGATGCCGGGCATTCTGGTCGTGGGTGGAGGGGGTTAGGCAGGGGGATGGAGCATTGGAAGTGAAGACCAGGTTTAGCCATTGTTCTCTCACTTATGTCTGACTTTCACAAGCTCACGGTTGTTTTATAGGGTATCCTTCATTTATTTACGAGCATCTGCGTTGCCAAGGGCTAAAATAGAAATCAGTTATATTTCTGATACAGATTGCGCTGCAAGTCCTGCCTCTCCCATCTCCTCATTGGTTTGTAGAAGCAGGTACCTACGTGCCATCTCCTCATTGGTTATACCCACGTCGGTGATTGAAAGACGAAATGTTTTGCAGGTCGTCGTGGTAATACTATGAAAGTTTAGATGCCGATCACCATACAAGTTCAAAGATGAAAAAGCCTGGAAGGAGGAGAGATAACTAGAAATGATTCGGTTGGCCATTTTATGTGTGGATTAATTGTGCATTTCAGGTAAAATAACAACTCAATGTTTATATCCCAGGACAAATTAGCTAGAAATAGCAAGCTAGCTAAATAGGACAAATTAGCAAGCAAGTGCAAGCGAACTAGCTAAATTGCCATACATGTTTAATGCTTTTCGACCTGTCCCCAAATTAATGTCATTGGTTCAGAGTTTGTTTTGATATTTTAACCTGCGTGTCATGATCGCGTTTGGTGTAGGGGGACAAAATACATTTATGCATGATAGCGCACGATGGCTCACGCGTGCAGCCGGTTTGGGTTCCGTGTTAGCCAGCTAGCTAGCTGACTTCCATGGCTAGCTAACATACGTGAGAACGGGGGTTGGAAATGCTTTGAGGGAATCCCAAAGTGAAGGTGGAGGTAGGGGACGATTATGGCCAAGGTGGTGCGTGTGCATGGACGTCGTGGGATCTGGATGAGGAGATCGCCAGGGTGTCGGAGCACAGAGGCCGCTTGAGGGAGGACAGAAGAATGATGGAGGCTGAAGCGGGCATGAGTGCTTCGTCGACTGTGCTTCGTGCGGAGTCTGGTGGGCGGACTGAAGGGGTGACGTCGACATGGTGGGACGAGGAATCTGGGGCTCAGGGTGTAAACAAACATGGTGGCGCCCAGGTCCCGTTTGCATCCGTATCTGTTAAAACTTCTCAGGCTCGTGTATGTTTTGTTCGATAAAGTTCATATTTATATTCAAAAATCTCAGTTTTCATTGGCGCTTTATGGTCAGTAATGTTGTGCCTCGAAAACATCTGGCGAATTTTCAGAGAGCCACATCAATTTACAGAAATACTCATAATCAACTTTGATAAAAAGATATAACTATTATGTACAGAATTATAGATATACGGCGCTCAGACACAAAAACAAGACATGCAGATACCCGCCATGTTGTAGAGTCAGTAAAATAGTGTTATAAAAAATAGAAATAGTGTTATAAATATTCACTTACCTTTGATGATCTTCATCCGAATGCACTCCCAGGAATAACAGTTCCACAATAAATGTTTGTTTTGTTTGATAAAGTCCATAATTTATGTCCAAATACCTGTTTTTTTCGCGTTTGGTAAACAAATCCAAGAAACATGTCAAACGAAGTATAGAATCAATCTTTAGGCTGTTTTTAACATAAATCTTCAATAATGTTCCAACCGGAGAATTCTTTTGTCTTTAGAATTGCAATGGAATTGCAGGTCGCTCTCACGTGTGCGTGCGTGATCCGCTCATGGCACTCTGGCAGGCCTTTGATTGAATCAGTTCTCATTTGCCCCCACTTCACAGTAGAAGCCTCAAACAACGTTCTAGTGGAAGCCTTAGGAAGTGCAATATGACCCCATAGACACTGTATATTCGACAGGCAAGGAGTTGAAAAACTACAATCCTCAGATTTCCCACTTCCTGGTTGGATATTTCTCAGGTTTTCGCCTGGCATATGAGTTCTGTTATTATAATCACAGGCATCATTCAAACAGTTTTAGAAACTTCAGAGTGTTTTCTATCCAATACTACTAATAATATTCATATATTAGCTTATTGGCCTGAGTAGCAGGAGGTTTCTGTGAAAATGCTGCCCCCTATCCCAAACAGGTTTTAAGACCTTGAAGTATTCTGGTAAGGCGGATTGGGAAGCTTTTCATGCTCAGTTTGAACTGTTAGCTCATTTTGGGGGGTGGTCAAATGAAGATAGGGCACTGCAGTTGGCTTTGTGACTCACGGATGATGCTCTGGCCTGTTTGATATTGATTAGCCCCGACAGATGTGATTTTTGGTCTTTAGTGTGAGCATTGAGGAGGCGCTTTGGACAGTGTGTACAGCCCGGGCAGCGTGCAGAGCGAGCTAGCACGGGACCAGTTCATACAGGCGCTCTCTTGAACGGAGCTGCGCATACAGGCCCAGCTGGCTCATCCTGAGTCATTGCAGATAGCCTTGGAGATGGCTATGGAGAGGGAGCTGGTGTGGGCTGGAGCTTCAACTGGGGCTTTGGTGGGAGTGCAGGGAGACAGACCCATTGTGTGGGCTGGGGGCAGAGCAGCCCAGAGCCGGAAAAGCCTGCATTGTTGGCTGAAATGACTGAACTAATTTGTGCTGTGTCGCTACAGGCAACACGAAACACACGCCCTGGTCCCAGGGTCTGCTGGGGGTGTGGCCAGCCAGGCCATCTGCAGCAAGTTTGCCCCATGTCCCCCAGAGCTCAGGGAATCGACTCGGGGTCTGCATAGCCCGGGAAGTGCGGACACCTGGCTCTTTCCCAACCACCATCATCTTCAGGAGGAGCCCACCGGCACAGACGTGGAAGCAAGGCTCAAATTGCCCCAGAAGCAGACGATGGCAAGCTGATGGAGACTGTTGTGGTGGTAGGCTGGACCTGTGTTGGGGACTTTTGTCATGTCCTTGTTACTGTGAGCGGGGGGGGGGGTTGCCCTGCTCTGCCCTGGTGGACACTGGGTCCACAGTAACCCTGGTGAGGCCAGATATTATGCCAGGTTGGAGCCCACAACTGTGCAGCTCTGCACAGTCACAGGTTAGCTGGCACCCATGAAAGGGAAGGGAATGATGACTCTGACAGTAGGGGGCAGTGCGTCATCCTGTGTGGGTGGCGGATGTGCAGGACCCTTGTACCCTGGGGTTGGACTTTATTAGGAGCACAGGCTGCCAGTTGGGGGCACACTGAGCTTCCAGGGAGGGCCGGCAGTCACCATGCCCCCCCCATAATGTCACATTCACTCAACCCAACAAACCCTTTACTCCAACAGTTAAAGCCACAGAGACTCATGGCTGCCCCCCCTTTTCCCCAGCCTCTCTGTCAACTACGACTGTGTGTTACATTCCCCAGCTACCTCCACGACACATCCCTCCGTGAGCCCGGCCGCGCCCCTCCAACCCAGTTACCCCAGATGGGAGAGGAAAGGACACTGTCTGCAGTGAGGGAGATATGGTGGAGGAACTGTGTTCATCTTGACCCCGAGCAGCAGGAATGGTTGTGGCAGTTGCTGTTTGAATTCAGAGACAGCTTTGCGCTGAGTGAGGAAGAGGTGGGTCAGACTCATCTGGTGCAGCATGAGATCGACACACGTGATGTCCCACTGACACGCCAGGAGGGCGTGTGTTGGAGATGCAGCGGGCAGACTTCATTGAGCCCTCAGACAGCCCCTGGGCGGCACCAATCGTCATGGTTCCTAAGAAGGGGGGCAAGCTGAGGTTCTGTGCGGACTACAGGTGGCTGAATGAGGTAACCAGGAAGGACTCATATCAATGATTTGCTGGACCTTGTTAGGGGGTCCTCCTGGTTCTCCTCACTAGACCTCCGCAGTGGCTACAGGCAGGTGCCCCTCTCCCCAGAGGCCAGAACCAAAACTGTGTTCTCCACTAACAGAGAATACTGGCATTTCAAGGTCCTGTGCTTCGGCCTGTGCAACGCTCCAGCTACTTTTGAGCGTTTGATGGACAGGGTGCTGGATGGCATCCCCCGACAGTAGTGTCTGGTATACCTCGATGACATCCTGGCCCATGGCAGTGCCTTCCAGTCAGCCCTTGTGGCGCTACAGCGTGTGCTGGAGTGGGTGGCTGCCGTAGGTCGCAGGTCTCAACACCCTGAAACGTGCACTGATCAAGGCCCCGTGCTCGCCCCCCTGACCTCACCTTGCCCTTTATCCTGGACACAGATGCAAGCAATGTGGGCATGGGTGGGGTGCTGGCCCATGTGGAGCCAGAGGGTGAGATAGTGATGGCGTACTTCAGCAAAACATTTGATGAACATGAGTGTCGCTACTGTCACCCGGCGGGAGCTCTTGGCTGTTGTGGTATCCATCAACTTCAAGTATTAAATATATATAAATATAAATAAATATATCCCATTTAGCAGACGCTTTTGTCCAAAGCGACTTACAAGTCGGCTGGGGCCACTACTTTTACATATGGGTGGTCCCAGCGGGAATCGAACCCACGACGCTTGGCGTTGCAAGCGCCATGCTCTACCGACTGAGCCACACAGGACCTGGGTGGCCTGCCCTTTACCACTCTGCTCTCCAGTGGCTCATGCCTTTCAGAGAGCCAGAGGGGCAGGTGGCATGCTGGTTGGAGGAGCTTCAGCCGTACGACTTCACAGTTGTGCACAGGGCATGGGCACGCCACTCCAACGCCGACGCCATGTCCCGTTGGTCCTGTATTGCAGACAGGTGCCACCACTGTGAGCTGAGAGAGGGACATGAGAGAAAGCTGTGTGCAGAGGAGGGGGTCTGTGCCACAGTGTGTCGGGCGAGCGGGCCTGTGAGCTGGAGACTGTCGAAGTGGCTGGATGGGGGCAGCAGTAGGGGCGCAGCTGAGACTCTCACTCGCGACCAAATGTGGTCAAAGTTTGAGAGACTGCAGCTGGCTGATGGCGTGCTACAGCGGGCATGGGAGAGGAGAGGGGGCAGGTGGTGGTCCCAAAATCGCTGTGGGAGGCTGTGCTCCAGAGCACTCATGGAGGGGTGGGGACAGGACCCTTTTGTGTCACAAAAACACTCCGCCGCCTCCGTCAGGCCTTTTACTGGGGGAAGCACAAGAGGGATGTGGAGGACTTTTTCCGCCTCTGTGACAACTGCACAGTGAGAAAGGGTCCCCCAGGCTGCTCTCATGCTCAGCTCCAACAGTTCCCAGTGGGGGATCCCATGGAGAGACGTTGGGAGTGGATGTAGTTGGGCCGTTCCCTACCACAGACAGTGGAAACCACTGGGTGCTCAGAGCCATGGCCCAAGGCTTATGCTCTGCCTGACCAGGAGGCAGAGAACATCGTCGACACCCTGATAGCGGGGATGTTCAGCAGGTTTGGAGCTGCGGAGTCCATTCACAGCAACCAAGGCAGAATCTTTGAGTCCCGTGTGTTCGCCACCATGTTTGAGAGGCTGGGTATGCAAAAGACCCGCACTACTGCTCTCCATCCTCAAAGTGACGGAGCGCTTCAACAAAACGCTTGGACAGCAGCTGACCATTGTCTCTGCCAAACACCAGCATGACTGGGACAAGCACCTGGCTATGGTCCTCATGGCATACCACTCCCCTGTCCAAGACTCCACCTCCTGCACACCTGCCCTCCTCATGCTGGGGAGAGAGATCCGCAACCCCTGCGGAGATGGTGTTTGGTCGGCCCCTGGATAGCCCTCATGTGCCCCCGGGGCAGGAGTATGCCCGGAGACTCCAGGACCGCCTGGAGATAGCCCACACCTTCACCAGAGAGAAGTTGGTGAATACAGATATGAGGCAGAAGAGGAACTATCATGTTTACACCCGGGGAAGGCACTTTGTGGCTGGGAAGTTGATCTGGGTCTACAGCCCCCTGAGAAAGAAAGGCAGATGCCCCAAGTTGGACAGTCACTGGGTGGGACCTTGCAGCATCCTGGAGAGGGTAGGGGAGGTTGTTTACCGGGTGCAGCTTTCTCCCCCTGGCAATTCACCGGGACAGGTTAGCCCCATACAGAGGGGCCTCTTCTCCCCAAACCCCAGGGACCTCCAAAATTCCCCTCCCCTCTCATTCTCCAGGCACCCACCACCCATGTTTTGCAGACAAGGCTCCAGACAGCCCACTCCCCCAGTCTCCCTCCCTGTGTCACCTCGTGGGTCCCCGGAGCCACAGACTGTATTCCCCGTTCCCGCATCCTTGTCCCCTATGTCCCTGCCTTCATCCCCTGGGTCCCAGAGGGGCAGGCCCCGTCCATGGGATGGAGTCCCCTCTTTCACATCTGGACAATCTGCGACCATCATGGCCATGCAGGCAAAGGAGACCTCCGGGTCGCTTCAGCGACTTTGTTTGTTCCCTCGGGGATGAGGAACTTTATGATGGGGGGGGGGGTTGTGTAGCGACCAGCACAGACAGCTGTGTGTTATGTGTTAGGCTATTAGTTGATTGTGTTGTACTTACCAATACCCAGTGTTTGCGGGGTCTGCCATGCCAATCAACCTGCTATCTGCCAATCACAGGAATGGCTGGAATGTTCTGATGCCGGGCATCCTGGTGGTTGGCGGAGTGGCGTGGAGGTTAGGTTGGGCAGGGGGATTGAGCATTGGAATTTACGACCAGGTTTAGCCATCTCTTACATCTGGCCTTCACAAGAGAAGGTCACGGTTGTTTTATAGGGTATTCTTCATTTATTTGGCGGGGGCTACGGCCAAACAGTAGCCTGTGTGAAGTTGGGTTGATAAAACTTCAATTCGTAAACTCAATCCTCTGTCTGGACAACTGTTCCTTTATGAACTTGTCAGGTCATTACAATATAATATATTTTTATCTCCAATTTCCACCCCAAAAGTGAGATTTCATATTGATACACACCTATATGTGCTACACATTATTGTTTGGGGGTGCTAATGTGAAACATGGCCTTTAAACTTTGAACACGTTCTGTCATACTGAATGCAGCCCAGTCAAATGAAATTGATCAATGAGCCGTGGCATTGATCTAGCAATGGTGTGTTAGATACCACCCACATATGTTTGCTTGAACCCCTTCATTATCATTTTGGAGGAAGAATTACAGAAATAATTTAAGAAATAATATGAATGAAAAAAATTAAAGAAAATGGGATTCATTATTTAAATCATTGTTTATCTATTTATGTGTTTATTCGTTTTTTTAATCTCTTTATGTGTGGATTTATTTACATATTCATGTTTTTATCTATTTGTCTGCATTTATCTATTTACTCATTTCATTCTAATTACGGCAGCTTTGGTCCTCCATATCATGCAGGACTGTGAAAAAGACCGTGGACTCAGGATGACTTCCTGCTTAAATAAAGGTTCAATAAATGAGTCCACCATTTTGTTTACAATGTTACTACCACTTTTCACATCCAAATAAATAAATGTGTGTACTAAGGTGTGTGAAAAACGAATATGAGTATCAAATTAGGGGTTGCGCGTAGCCTAGTGTGTAAAGCGTTGGGCCAGTACCGAAAGGTTGCTAGATCGAATCCCTGAGCTGATAAGGTAAAAATGTGTTGTTTTGCCCCTGAAAAAGGCATTTAACTCACTGTTCCTAGACTGTCATTGTAAATATGGAATTGTTCTTAACTGCCTTGCCTAGATAAATAAAGGGGGGAAAAAATATATATATCTTTGTTGACTTGAACAGAATACAGCGTAGTGTGTACACAGTAGAATATAATGCTTAAAAGAGTAGGTCCCTGACTGGGAATGGAACCTGGCTGTGACAGTGAGTGCCGAATCCTAACTAGGCAGCGGTAGATGTTGTTGAATATTCAATTTAAATAACATGGACAGAAAGTACCAACACAAAAACCTTTTCTTCTCTTCTCCACTTGATCCCTGATGCTTTCTCATCTTCTCTCCTTCCCATCCATCCATTTCTCTCTCTTCTATCTCCCTTACCCCCACCCACTGCCCTTTCTCAGTGGTACAACAAGACTGACTACCCCATCTTCGCCCAGTACCAGCGGTACAGGAGGCTCCACCCCCTCCAGCCCTTCTACATCCTGCACCCCAGCTTTGAGTGGCAGCTCTGGCAGCGGATCCAGGACAATATGGCCGAGCCCATCCAGAAGAACCCGCCCTCCTCTGGACTGCTGGGTAAACTATACAGTGAATTCTACTAACCTTTTGGTTACCACATAGAGATCAAGGCAGATCAGGGGTAGAACTCAATAGTCTATCATATCAAATTGCATTTGTCACATGGTTCATAAACAACAGGTGTAGACTGCTTACTGATGGGCCCTTCCAAACATTGCAGAGAGAAAATATACACGGGGTACCAGTAAAAGTGCAGGGATATAAGGTAATTGAGGTAGGTAGGGATAAAGTGACTAGGCAAAGGGATAACTCATAAACAGTAACAGCAGCGTATGTGATGAGTCAAAAGAGATTAGTGCAAAAAGGGTCTATGCAGATATTCCGGGTAGCTTTTGGTTAACTATTTAACTAACTATTTAGCAATTTTATAGCTTGGGGGTAGAAGCTGTTCAGGGTCCTGTTGGTTCCAGACTAGATGTATCGGTACTGCTTGCCATGCGGTAGTAGAAAGAACAGTCTATGACTTGGGTGGCAAGGGATTTGTTAGGCTCAAATCTTTTTTCAGCCTCCTGATGGGAAGTGTGTGGACCATGATACTTTCTTGGTGATGTGGACTTCGAGGAACTTGATGCTCTCGACCTTGTTCCACAACAGACCCATCGATGTGGATGGGGGCGTGCTCGGCCCTCCGTTTCATGTAGTCCACGATTAGCTCATTTTTCCTGCAGACGTTGAGCGAGAGGTTGTTGTCCTGGAACCACACTGCCTGGTCTCTGACTTGCTCCCTGTAAGCTGTCTCATCGTCATCGGTGATCAGGCCGTCGTGACGTCTGCAAACTTAATAATAGTGTTGGAATCGTGCAGCCCACAGTCATGGGTGAACAGGGAGTACTGGAGGGGACTAAACATGCACCCTGAGGGGCTCCCGTGTTGAGGGTCAGCGTGGTGGATGTGCTGTTGCCTACCCTCTACCTAGGGGCGGCCTGTCGGGAAGTCCAGGGTCCTTAGCTTAGTGATGAGCTTGGAGGGCACAATGGTGTTGAACGCTGAGGTGTATTCAATGAACAGCATTCTCACGTCGGTGTGCCTTTTGTCCAGGTGGGAAATGGCAGTGTGGGTGCAATAGAGATTAGGTCATCTATGGATCTGTTGGGGCGGTATGCGAATTGGACTGGGTCCAGGGTGTTGTGAGCCATGGTGTTGATCAGCCTTTCAAAGCATTTCATGGCTACAGATGAGAGTGCTACTGGGCGATAGTCATTTAGACAGGTTACCTTGGCTGAGGTTGAAAATATCAGTGAAGAAACTTGCCAGCGCATACTCTGAGTGTGAGTCCTGGTAATGCTTCTAGCCCTGCGGCATTGTGAATGTGAACCTGTTCAAAGGTCTTACTCACATTGGCTATGGAAAGCATGATCGCACATTCATCTGGAATAGCTGGTGCTCTCATGCATAGTTTACTGTTGCTCGCCTCAAAGCTTGCATAGAAGGTTTTTAGCTCATCTGGTAGCCTCGCGTCACTGGACAGCTCGTGGCTTGGTTTCCCTTAGTAATCCAGGATAGTTTGCTAGCCCTGCCACATTACATGATCGTCAGAGCTGGTGTAGTAGGATTCGATCTTGGTCCTGTATTGATGCCTTGCTTGTTTGATGGTTCGTGGGAGGGCGTAGAGGGATTTCTTATAAGCGCACAGATTATAGTCCCACTTATTGAAAGCGGCAGCTGTAGCCTTTCAATTCAGTGCCGGCTGTAGTCGATCCATGGCATCTGGTTGAGATATGTACAGTTGAAGTCAGAAGTTTACGTACACTTAGGTTGGAGTCATTAAAACTAGTTTTTCAACCACTCCACAAATTTCTTGTTAACAAACTATAGTTTTGGAAAGTCAGTTAGAACGTCTACTTAGAACAAAACACATGTCATTTTTTCCAACAATTGTTTACAGACAGATTATTTCACTTATAATTCACTGTATCACAATTCCAGTGGGTCAGACGTTTACATACACTAAGTTGACTGAGCCTTTTAAACAGCTTGGAATATTCCAAAAAATGATGTCATGGCTTCAGAAGCTTCTGACAGGCTCATTGACATCATTTGAGTCAATTGGAGGTGTACCTGTGGATGTATTTCAAGGCCTACCTTCAAACTCAGTGCCTCTTTGCTTGACATCATGGGGAAATCAAAAGATATCAGCCAAGACTGATCCCGGATCCGGGAGAATTGTCAGCAACTACACTAATTAGCATAGCGCAACTGTCAAATAATCTTACTAGAAAATATTCATATTCATGAAATCACAAGTATGGATTCTAAACAACGTTTGCCATGTTTCTGTCGATATTATGGAGCTAATTCGGCGTTGTGGTGACCGCAATTTCCGGGCGATTTCTCAGCCAAACGTGAAGAACAAACAGAGCTATTTTGCCTACAAAAATAATCTTTTGGGAAAAAATGAACTTTGGCTGTCTACCTGGGAGTCTCGTGAGTGAAAACATCCGAAGTTCATCAAAGCTAAACGATTTAATTTGATTGCTTTTCTGATTTCCGTGACAAGTTTGCCTGCTGCTAGCAAGGCATAATGCTATGCTAGGCTATGATAAACTTACACAAATGCTTGTCTAGCGTTGGCTGTAAAGCATATTTTGAAAATCTGAGATGACAGGGTGATTAACAAAAGGCTAAGCTGTGTTCCAATATATTTCACTTGTGATTTTCATGAATAGGAATATTTTCTAGGAAGATTTATGTCCGTTGCGTTATGCTAATTAGTGTCAGATGAGGATAACGGTCCCGTTCACGGGCTGGGCGTCACTACAGGTTAAGGACTTTCAGAGACTTGTCCCGAAGCCACTCCTGTGTTGTCTTGGCTGTGTGCTTAGGGTTGTTGTCCTGTTGGAAAGTGAAACCTTCGCCCCAGCTCTGGAGCAGGTTTTCATCAAGGATCTCTCTGTGCTCCGTTCATCTTTCCCTCGATCCTGACTAGTCTTCCAGTCCCTGCTTCAGAAAAACATCCCCACAGCATGATGTTGCCACCATCATGCTTCACTGTAGGGATGGTGCCAGGTTTCATCCAGATGTGACATTTGGCATTCAGGCCAAAGAGTTCAAACTTGGTTTCATCAGACCAGAAAATCTTGTTTCTCATGGTCTGAGAGTCCTTTAGATGCCTTTTGGCAAACTACAAGCGGGCTGTCATGTACCTTTTACTGAGGAATGGCTTCCATTTGGCCACTCTACCATAAAGGCCTGATTGGTAGAGTGCTGCAGAGATGGTTGTCCTTCTGGAAGGTTCTCCCATCTCCACAGATGAACTCTGGAGCTCTGTCAGCATGACCATCGGGTTCTTGGTCACCTCCCTGACTAAGGCCTTTCTCCCCCAATTGCCCAGTTTGGCCAGGCGGCCAGCTCTAGGAGGAGACTTGGTGGTTCCACACTTCTTCCATTATGGATGCCACTGTGTTTTTGGTTAGCTTCAATGCTGCGGAAATGTTTTGGCATCCCTCCCCAGATCTCTGCCTCGAAACAATCCTGTCTCGGAGCTCTACGGACAATTTCTTTGACCTCATTTAATGGTTTTTGCTCTGACATGCACTGTCAACTGTGGGACCTTATATGGACAGGTGTATGGCTTTTCAAATCATGTCCAATCAATTGAATCTACCACAGGTGGACTCCAATCAAGTTGTAGAAACATCTCAAGGATGATCAATGGAAACAGAATGCACCTGAGCTCAATTTCGAGTTTCATAGCAAAGGGTCTGCAAACTTATGTAGTTAAGGTTTTTCTGTTTTTGCTTTGTCATTATGGGGTATTGTGTGTAGGTTGATGAGGAAAAGCATTTATTTAATCAATTTTACATCAAGGCTGTAATGTAGCAAAATGTGGAAAAAGTAAAGTGGTCTGAATACTTTCCGAAAACACTGTTTTCGCTATGGGTGGGTGTTGCTATGGTGACCAGTGAGCTGAGATAAGGCTGGGCTTTATACCTAGCAAAGTCTTAGAGAGTACAGTGTATGTGTGACACATAGTATTAAAGTGTTTATTACATACACTACCAGTCAAACGTTTTATAACACCTACTCATTCAAAGGTTTTTCTTTATTTTACTATTTTCTACATTGCAGAATAACAGCGAATAAATCAAAACTATGAAATGACACATATGGAATCATGTAGAAAAAAGTGTAATACAAATCTAAATATATTTTATATTTGAGATTCTTCAAATGGCCACCCCCATGCTGTGGTGATGTTTTTTAAAGCCAGAGACTGAGAGACTAGTCAGGATCGAGAGAAAGATGAATGGAGCACAGTACAGTGAGATCCTTGATGAAAGCCTGCTCCAGAGCGTTCAAGACCTCAGACTGGAGTGAAGGTTCACCTTCCAACAGGACAATGACCCTAAGCACACAGTCAAGACAGCACACGAGTGGCTTCAGAGAGGCCCAGCCAGAGTCCGGACTTGAACCCAATCTATCTCTGGAGAGACCTGGAAATAGCTGTGCAGCGACGCTCCCCATCCATCCTGACAGAGCCTTGAGAGGATCTGGGAGAAACTCCCCAAATACAGGTGCAGTGGAGGTTCTCGCTTGTATGGCTCCCTGAGCGAACCCCCCCTTTCCGCACCATTCTGCACTAACTGTCATTTTTATTCAGATATTTGGAACAATACAATTACATAATCATAACATTTAAAACTATTTAAATATGAAAATATATACAAAAATAAGACTCATAAATATATAAAATAAGTAACAAAGACGAATAAAAACAAATTGAAGTATATAAATACAAATAAAAAAAGACAGTTGGATTATTACACTATTACCCTATTGCTAACAAAAAACACACAAATAAAAATAAATTGCACAAATCCTATATCACACAAATGTCATGGATCCCTCCGGAACTTTCATTACGCACACCTGGCCCCTATTCCCAGTGATTAGTAATTGTATAAGTGTGCCCTTGGTTCACCATTGTCTTGTAGATTATTGTTATGTCCGTTGGCCTGTGCTGTGTGTTTTGGCTTTCATGCCCTTGTGGATTGTGCAGATGATTACGGGTCTCGTCCCGTGTGTTAATCATTGCGCGCATGTGTTATTTATTCGAGGTACTCCTCGCTCTTTTGTTTGGGTTTCAACAATGTGTTTTGCATATGTGTTTGTTTGGTCTTCGTCCCCATGCTTTTACATGGCACGCTGTAATTTGGGTAATGATAAAAAACATATTACACATTCCTGCGCCTGTCGCCCGATCCCTTTATACCAGCGTGAAAACAAATACAAAAATAGAATAACTCACTTGTAAAAAGAGAACCTGATTATTACACTATTTCACTTCAAACAAGAAACACACAAACTAAATTGCACAACTGCCATCTAACACTGACCTTTCTTGCCTTCCTTGATACAAAGTCATCAATTATATCATCATAAGAAATCTGCCCAGCAATTGCATGGTTAATACTGATGACAGCAAGGCCACTAAGGCATTCCTGTGGCATGGTGGACAGGTAGGATTTGATGAGCTTCAGCTTTGAAAAGCTCCTCTCTGCTTCAACTACGGTCACTGGAAGAGTTAGACAAATTCTGAGAGCACAAATTTGGATACAATTCTGAGAGCTCCCTTTCGTGTACAAACATCAGCAGTTCAAGCAGGGTCATGGTCTTCGATGGCAAGTTCTTCAGTTCCTGTGCAAGCTTTCTGCCATCCAAGTGTGAGTGTTCTTTATAGTGCAGTGTCATACTCAGGGCCTCACAAGCCTTCTGTCATATTTTCATGCAGTTCTGGTGTTCTGGACTGCTGTCTTTTGAAGTCAGCAAAGAACTTGCATGTTTCCAGTCTGTCAGTCCTGAATTTGCTAAATACATTTTCTTCTCAGAAAAGAGTTTGCAGCAGAAGCAGAAGAGGCTGTGTTTTCTTTCAGAATTGTTTCACCACTCACCAACTTCTTCCATCATTCTCATTCCTTGGGAAAACAATGTTAAGTGGTACCTCACTTGATCCTCTGCAAACGAGTTGTATCTGAATTCTGTCAGTCAGAACTGAAGGCCAGTCAGCAGGGTCTATAGACAGTGGTTCATCCTCAGCAGCAGGATTTAGTGGGGATGCCTCTCCAGGCATTTCTAATGGAGAGCACATGGACATTAGTTTACACCCGTTATTCACAGCATTTACAGTGGTGGAACATCCCACATAGATACCCAGTAATAATAAAATCATCATTGTTACCTACAATATGGAAACTTAAAACTTTGCAAAGGGGAAATTATTTATTTTGTTTGTGTTATGCAGGGTTGATCACATAAATATATGTGTGTGTACCCACACACACACACACACGTGCAGGTGTGCACAAACACACCTGAAGAATCCTGCTGTGGAGAAGTGAAAGCACATGGGTCTTCATCCGCAGACAACATTTGTGAAGACACCTGTGTGGCTGAGGAGGTAGAGGGAAACTCATCCTGAGGCTCCAAGATCATTTCTGAAGAGGCCTGTGTGGCTGAGGAGGTAGAGGGAAACTCATCCTGAGGCTCCAAGATCATTTCTGAAGAGGCCTGTGTGGCTGAGGAGGTAGAGGGAAACTCATCCTGAGGCTCCAAGATCATTTCTGAAGAGGCCTGTGTGGCTGAGGAGGTAGATGGAAACTCATCCTGAGGCTCCAAGATCATCCTCTGAGAGGCCTCAGGAAGATGGAAACTCATTTTTGAGGCCTCAAGATCATTTCTGAAGAGGCCTGTGTGGCTGAGGAGGTAGATGGAAACTCATCCTGAGGCTCCAAGATCATTTCTGAAGACGCCTGTGTGGCTGAGGAGGTAGATGGAAACTCATCCTGAGGCTCCAAGATCATTTCTGAAGACTGCCTGTGTGGCTGAGGAGGTAGAATGGAAACTCATCCTGAGGCTCCAAGATCATTTCTGAAGAGGCCTGTGTGGCTGAGGAGGTAGAAAACTCATCCTGAGGCTCCAAGATCATTTCTGAAGAGGCCTGTGTGGCTGAGGAGGTAGATGGAAACTCATCCTGAGGCTCCAAGATCATTTCTGAAGAGGCCTGTGTGGCTGAGGAGGTAGATGGAAACTCATCCTGAGGCTCCAAGATCATTTCTGAAGAGGCCTGTGTGGCTGAGGAGGTAGATGGAAACTCATCCTGAGGCTCCAAGATCATTTCTGAAGAGGCCTGTGTGGCTGAGGAGGTAGATGGAAACTCATCCTGAGGCTCCAAGATCATTTCTGAAGAGCCTGTGTGGCTGAGGAGGTAGATGGAAACTCATCCTGAGGCTCCAAGATCATTTCTGAAGAGGCCTGTGTGGCTGAGGAGGTAGATGGAAACTCATCCTGAGGATCATTTCTGAAGACGCCTCCAAGTTCAAACTCATCCTTTCATGAAGAGGCCTGTTGGCTGAGGAGGTACAGTGAAACTCATCCTGAGGCTCCAAGATCATTTCTGAAGAGGCCTGTGTGGCTGAGGAGGTAGATGGAAACTCATCCTGAGGCTCCAAGATCATTTCTGAAGAGGCCTGTGTGGCTGAGGAGGTAGATGGAAACTCATCCTGAGGCTCCAAGATCATTTCTGAAGAGGCCTGTGTGGCTGAGGAGGTAGATGGAAACTCATCCTGAGGCTCCAAGATCATTTCTGAAGAGGCCTGTGTGGCTGAGGAGGTAGATGGAAACTCATCCTGAGGCTCCAAGATCATTTCTTTCAGAAGAGTTCTTCCTGAGGAGGTACTCATCCTGAGGCTCCAAGATCATTTCTGAAGAGGCCTGTGTGGCTGAGGAGGTAGAGGGAAACTCATCCTGAGGCTCCAAGATCATTTCTGAAGAGGCCTGTGTGGCTGAGGAGGTAGAGGGAAACTCATCCTGAGGCTCCAAGATCATTTCTGAAGAGGCCTGTGTGGCTGAGGAGGTAGATGGAAACTCATCCTGAGGCTCCAAGATCATTTCTGAAGAGGCCTGTGTGGCTGAGGAGGTAGATGGAAACTCATCCTGAGGCTCCAAGATCATTTCTGAAGAGGCCTGTGTGGCTGAGGAGGTAGATGGAAACTCATCCTTTTGTTCCAAGATCATTTCTGAAGAGGCCTGTGTGGCTGAGGAGGTGAGTGAAACTCATCCTGAGGCTCCAAGATCATTTCTGAAGAGGCCTGTGTGGCTGAGGAGGTAGTGAAACTCATCCTGAGGCTTCATCCGCAGACAACATTTCTGAAGAGGCCTGTGTGGCTGAGGAGGTAGATGGAAACTCATCCTGAGGCTCCAAGATCATTTCTGAAGAGGCCTGTGTGGCTGAGGAGGTAGATGGAAACTCATCCTGGCCAGTGCCAGAAGGTGCTCCAAAAAATGTCAGAAGTGGCCCTGAATTTACATTGACACCCTAATTACATTTGTTGCACAATTAAATATGTCATTATGCACAATTTATCAAACTTTCAGATTAGGAACCAAATGAACCATACAACCTCCTTGGCTAATTCTAGGCATAAGACACCCCAAAAGACTCAATATATCACAAAATATACAACATATCAGCATAAAGTATTTTAAGTTAGCCTACAGCATTGGAAATTCCCCTTACTGAGCTCAGGACCTAGTCAATACAATCACAAAAAACCTTTACGATGTTACCTCAATGAAAGTAAACCAAATCAATAATGTGCTAGTTAGGTTGTAATCGTTTTGCTGTAGGCTACACATATTATCATGATGAAACTGTGTGAAATGATATCCAATGTTATGTAAGCTAGTTGGACAGAAAACGTAATATTGTCGCCCTTTGCGTAATAGCATAGCAAGCAACATAGCAACATAAGCTAACAAGCATAAGTGTTATACAAGCCTATTTCATTAATGCATAATATTATACTCATAAAGAGATGACATAGCTGCATACCCTTATCGTTTGCACGTTTCTCCTCTTCTTCGTTCCTCTTTTTCCTAACCTGGGCACCTGATGGCTTAGAACTTTTCTCATCCATTTGTGTTGATTTGGCATTTGAGCATCAATACATTACCCATCTCCCAACACTGTCAACCAAGAGTGAAGACGAAACCAATTCACCTTTGTGGTGTGCAGACTGGTTTTATATTATTCTTAACGATTTCACACAAACCAGCAAAAAATGCAACAATGTGTCTGTGAAACTACAGTGGGGCAAAAAAGTATTTAGTCAGCCACCAATTGTGCAAGTTCTCCCACTTAAAAAGAGGAGAGAGGCCTGTAATTTTCATCATAGGTACACTTCAACTATGACAGACAAAATGAGAAAACAAATCCAGAAAATCACATTGTAGGATTTTTAATGAATTTATTTGCAAATTATGGTGGAAAATAAATATTTGGTCACCTACAAACAAGCAAGACTTCTGACTCTCACAGACCTTCTTTAAGACGCTCCTCTGTCCTCCACTCGTTACCTGTATTAACCTCTTGAACCTCTGGGGGCAGTATTTCATTTTTGGATGAAAAAAGTTCCCGTTTTAAACAAGATATTTTGTCACGAAAAGATGCTCAACTATGCATATGATTGACAGCTTTGGAAAGAAAACACTCTGACGTTTCTAAAACTGCAAAGATATTGTCTGTGAGTGCCCCAGAACTAATGCTACAGGCAAAACCAAGATGAAATTTCATACAGGAAGTGAGCCAGATTTTGGAGGCGCTGTGTTCCAATGTCTCCTTATATGGCTGTGAATGCGCAAGGAATGAGTCTACACTTTCTTTCGTTTTCCCAAGGTGTTTGCAGCATTGTGACGTATTTGTAGGCATATCATTGGAAAATTGACCATAAATTGACCATAAGAGACTACATTTACTAGGTGTCCGCTCGGTGTCCTCCGTCGAAACTATTGCGTATCTCCATTTTGAACAGAGGAGAAACCAAACTGCAACGAGTGATTTATCATCGAATAGATATGTGAAAAACACCTTGAGGATTGATTCTGAACAACGTTTGCCATGTTTCTGTCGATATTATGGAGTTAATTTGGAAAAAGTTTGCGTTGTAATGACTGAATATTTGGGGGTTTTTCTTAGCCAAACGTGATGAACAAAACGGAGCGATTTCTCCTACACAAATAATCTTTTGGAAAAACTGAAAATTTGCTATCTAACTGAGTCTCCTCATTGAAAACATCCAAAGTTCTTCAAAGGTAAATGATTTTATTTGAATGCTTTTCTTGTTTTTGTGAAAATGTTGCCTGCTGAATGCTTGGCTTAATGCTCTGCTAGCTATCAATACTCTTAGACAAATGCTTGTGTAGCTATGGTTGAAAAGCATATTTTGAAAATCTGAGATGACAGTGTTGTTAACAAAAGGCTAAGCTTGTGAGCCAATATATTTATTTCATTTCATTTGGGATTTTCATGAATAGTTAACGTTGCGTTATGGTAATGAGCTTGAGGATACGGGATTGCTCGTCGCAACAGGTTAATGGCACCTGTTTGAAATGGTTATCAGTATAAAAGACACCTGTCCACAACCTCAGTCACACTCCAAACTCCACTATGGCCAAGACCAAAGAACTGTCAAAGGACACCAGAAACAAAATTGTAGACCTGCACCAGGCTGGGAAGACTGAATCTGCAATAGGTAAGCAGCTTGGTTTGAAGAAATCAACTGTGGGAGCAATTATTAGGAAATGGAAGACATACAAGACCACTGATAATCTCCCTCGATCTGGGGCGCAAGATCTCACCCCGTGGGGTCAAAATGATCATAAGAACGGTGAGCAAAAATCCCAGAACCACACTGGGGACCTAGTGAATGACCTGCAGAGAGCTTTGACCAAAGTAACAAAGCTTACAATCAGTTACACACTATGCTGCCAAGGACTCAAATCCTGCAGTGCCAGACATGTCCCCCTGCTTAAGCCAGTACATGTCCAGGCCTCTTTCTTTATTTTATTTTATCAGGCAAGTCAGTTAAGAACCAATTCTTATTTTCAATGACAGCCTGGGAACAGTGGGTTAACTGCCTGTTCAGGGGCAGAACGACAGATTTGTACCTTGTCAGCTTGGGGGTTTGAACTCACAACCTTCCGGTTACTAGTCCAACGCTCTAACCACTAGGCTACCCTGCCGCCCTCTAAAGTTTGCTAGAGAACATTTGGATGATCCAGAAGAAGATTGGAAGAATGTCATATGGTCAGATGAAACCAAAGTATAACTTTCTGGTAAAAACTCAACTCGTTGTGTTTGGAGGACAAAGAATGCTGAGTTGCATCCAAAGAACACCATGCCTACTGTGAAGCATGGGGGTGGAAACATCATGCTTTGGGGCAGTTTTTCTGCAAAGGGACCAGGATGACTGATCCGTGTAAAGGAATTAATGAATGGGGCCATGTATCGTGAGATTTTGAGTGAAAACCTCCTTCCATCAGCAAGGTCATTGAAGGTGAAACGTGGCTGGGTCTTTCAGCATGACAATGATCCCAACCACACCGCCCAGGCAACAAAGGAGTGGCTTCGTAAGAAGCATTTCAAGGTCCTGGAGTGGCCTAGCCAGTCTCCAGATCTCAACCCCATAGAAAATCTTTGGAGGGAGTTGAAAGTCTGTGTTGCCCAGCAACAGCCTCAAAACATTACTGCTCTAGAGGAGATCTGCATGGAGGAATGGGCCAAAATACCAGCAACAGTGTGTGAAACCTTGTGAAGACTTCCAGAAAACATTTGACCTCTGTCATTGCCAACAAAGGGTATATAACAAAGTATAGAGATAAACTTTTGTTATTGACCAAATACTTATTTTCCACCATAATTTGCAAATAAATTCATTAAAAATCCTACAATGTGATTTTCTGGATTTTTTTTCTCAAATTATTTTCTGTCATAGTTGAAGTGTACCTATGATGAAAATTACAGGCCTCTCATCTTTTTAAGTGGGAGAACTTGCACAATTGGTGGCTGACTAAATACTTTTTTGCCCCACTGTATATATTCACAGTATTATGAATGAATTGTTGTGTATTTGGTAGCATTTTGTAGTGTGACTGATTTTACTAATTGCATTTGTACTGTACACAGTTAGAGGTGCGCTATTTGATAGATTCCCCTGCTCCAGGCTCCCAGTGTTGAGACGTGAGTTCAACCTACCCCCGCCCCCCTCCCTATCTCGTACTTCTGAGTAGGATACCTTCCCAGGCAGTAGCCTGCCTAGCTCACAAACTAGAATCAGGGCGCCCACTCCGACAAGGTTGACCCACAGTCCCACACGGTGACATGATATCATTGGTGTGACGTGTAAATGAGCGATAAAGAACCGATCATGCAAATTTCACCATTCCAAAAATAAATGTGCATGTGCCCTGTGCCCTGTGCCGCCCCCGGCAAGATGCCAATGTCGCCCATATCTAAATCCGCTACTGTACAGGTGTGCCAAGCTTGTAGCATCATACCCAAGAAGACTTGAGGCTGGAATTGCTGCCAAAGCTGCTTCAACAAATTACTGAGTAAAGGGTCTGAATACTTATGTAAATGTGATATTTCAGTTATTTATTTTGTATCAATTGCTAAAAAAAATCTTAAACCGTTTTTGCTTTGTCATTATGGGGTATTGTGTGTAGATTGATGAGGGGGGAAACTGTTTAATACATTTTAGAATAAGGCTGTAACGTAACAAAATGTGGAAAAGGGGAAGGGTACATATACATGCTGTACCACAGCCATTGTCCCATAGAATTCAAATGAGTAGAACGGCCATTCCCATCCGGAAGTGTTGGTTGGGGTGAACAACAAGTAGCCTCTTTTCACAGGCGATGTATCTCTGACACAATGCCTGTTATCATTATATGTGCATTCTTAGTTGGAGACCCCCAGTGTGATTGGATCTTCTTTGATCTTCTTCAATTCTAATTCTATGTTCAGTGCAATCTCTGTACAGAAATACTAGCTAATACATTGATTTACTAGCTAATACAGTCTTACTAGCTAATACAGTCATACCTGCTTATATTAAACTCACGTACAGTTAATAGACCATATAAACGGAGTAGAAAATATTACCTCAGAGGAGCTATAAATCAATAAGTTCAAACCAGAATATTATCTGGTCGCCATTTTGTCTTGTTATTCTATGGCCTTACCTAGCTTAGGCGCAAACACAGTCATCGATATGTCAAAATCGCTAACAGTTTTCATAAAACCAATTTCAACATTTAAACATAACAATTTCAACATAAATGGTAAGTTTCACTCAGATACCCATTTCAACTAACATTTTCTCTAAAAAATGTGCATTTGTGAACCACGTACCTGTTTAACAGATCAAAGAAAAATGAAACGAGGAGAAGCTGTTAGAGTTGTTGAGGCGAGAAAGAAACCGCTATGCTTGTGCTCCTAACCGCCCCCTGCTGGTGGCAACATGCATAAACAATTCCCAATGGAAATCAATGGAGGATTATACAGTAAAATAATGATTACAACAATAATATCTAAACCATGTTTCATAAATACAATGTGATTCCATAACCTTATGGGCAGCCACAACTTTAGTGTATGACAATAAACATTCATACTTAGATATGTTTCTGTGAGTTTTCAAAACGTTAACATCACAAATTATAAACCTACAATAGTTGGCTACACCATCTCAATCTAATCTAAAAAATAAAATGGCAAGTATCCTCTACAGTAGCTACAAGAAACAACAAAGTAATCATAAGGTTGCTTAAAACCAAATGCAATAAGAAAATAATGAATCCCTACTTCTGAGATGTATGTACATTTAAAAAAAATATGCCATCAAAAAATATATACACTCTTCTGGAATATATTTCAAAGCAGCAAGGAGGGCATTAATCAGAGAGGCAACAAAGAGACCAATGATAACCCTGAAGGAGCTACAAAGCTCCACGGTGGGGATTGGAGTATCTGTCCATAGGACCACTTTAAGCCGTACACTCCCCAGAGCTGGGCTTTACAGAAGAGTGGACAGAAAAAAGCCATTGGTTAGGCAAATACGTTTGGTGTTCGTCAAAATGCATGTGGGAGACTCCCCAAACATATGGAAGAAGGTACTCTGGTCAAATGAGACAAAAATGTATTTTTTTGGATCATAAAGGAAAACTCTATGTCTGGCGCAAACCCAACACCTCTCATCACTCCGAGAACACCATCCCCACAGTGTAGCATGGTGGTGGCAGCATCATGTTGTGGAGATGTTTTTCATCGGCAGAGACTGAGAAACTGGTCAGAATTGAAGGAATGATGGATAGCGCAAAATACAGGGAAATTCATGAGGGAAACCTGTTTCAGTCATCCAGAGATTTCACATTCCAGCAGGACAATGACCCTGAGCATACTGCTAAAGCAACACTTGAGTGGTTTAAGGGGAAACATTTAAATGTCTTGAAATGGCCTAGTCAAAGCCCAGACCTCAATCTAACCGAGAATCTGTGATATGACTTAAAGTTTGCTGTACACCAGCGAAACCCATCCAACTTGCAGGAGCTAAAACAGTTTTGCCTTGAAGAATGGACAAACATCCCAAGTTGCTAGATGTGGCAAGTTTACAGAGACATACCCCAAGAGACTTGCAGCTGTAATTGCTGCAAAAGGTGGCTCCACAAAATATTGACTTTGGGGGGGTGAATAGTTATACACAGTCAAGTTATAATTTGTTGGTCTTATTTCTGGTTTGTTTCACAAGAGAAAATATTTTGCATCTTCAAAGTGGTATGTATGCATGTTGTGTAAATCAAATAATACAAACCCCCCAAAAAGTCAATTTAATTCCAAGTTGTAAGGCAACAAAATAGGAAAAAAATGGCAAGGGGGTGAATACTTTCGCAAAGCCACTGTATATTAGGCCATATATGCCCATATATTACTTTCCCATATGGGTATCCAGTGCTATCCTGATGTAAAGTGTCAGGCTCATTAAGCGCAGATAGCAGAGACCTAATTCCTATCCTTTCCTCATCAGGGGTCTTCAACTCCTCATTGCATCATGACCGATGAACAATAGCGGCAATATACTACCTGAGGCTAACCTAGATTACAATCCAACCGGGACATTTTTTCTTTATGGGCCTTTGAGCCAGATTAGACCCAGTTTACATTCAACTAAATCCCCTCCCTCTCCCCTTCCTCCAGGTACGGTTTTGATGATGTCCCTGTGTGAGGTAGTACACGTGTATGAGTTCTTGCCATCTCAGAGGAAGACGGAACTGTGTCACTACTACCAGCGCTTCTACGACGCAGCCTGCACTCTGGGGGCCTACCACCCCCTGCTCTACGAGAAGAACCTGGTCAAGAGGATGAACCAGGGGCTCGACAGGGACATCTACACCCACGGACGGGTCACCCTGCCTGGGTTCAGCACTCTCAACTGCACCCGGGGGCCTGAAATTGTACCAGCAAGCGCTGACTGAGATAATAAGAGAGATCATATTACAGTCAGAAACACACACAGGTGGTAAATACAGAAACACAATCATATTCACAAGCACAGCATGTATAACAATATGACTGACTACTTTATCATGTGCAATCCCTTCACACAATCTCTAAATCATGGACCGATGGACACTGACAGACATGTATACATGTTTGACACTGCCATAACTAAATGGAATCTTGCAACTAATGTAAATACCCGTTACTCGCTCAAACACGCACAGGTGCACAGAATTCCTTGTGACAGCACATACAAGAAATCACACACATACATCATACAATGGACTGTCTGCAAAAAAAAACACAGACTCACAGTTTTGCCGATATCCCTCTTTCCCTATGTGAATATAAGCTATAAGCGTAGTCATTCCACTGTGAGGCGCTGTTGTCCTGTCTCTGTCTCTCGGGTTGTGACTGAGGGACAGAAAGAAGAGAGCAGCTCCTCTCTCATTACTGAAGATTGTCTCTGCATGCCTGCCTTCAGCTGCACTACCACACACACATATACACACCGAACCTGTACCCTATGTGGACTAGTTGAAAATGGACTTGAAGAGAAACTGAGGAGACTGCATGAAGCTCTGACAAGACGAGTGGCACCTCTTGGATATGCTATATAATTGACCATAGACCTGATGGAGATAAATCCCTGAGCAAAATGTGAAGGCTAACTGAAGGAAGCAACTGGAGTTCATAGCATGATGCGTGACATCTAAGGGCGACCCAGAGATTACCTCATCAAGACATGGACCAGATACATTGGGTCACAGAGGTCATGCGGTGACACACACACACACACTAGCCAGACTAGCAGTCTTCTCACTCATGAATGAGCCAACCATCCAGCCCACCATGGACCAATGAGAACTGAGAACAGTTGTTCTGGACTGGCTGAGGATTTTGTGGGCATTTAATGCCCCTTTGTGGGTGAACAAAATAACTGGATTATTGTATTTCCTTCCGGGAAGAAAAAAATGGAAGTTTGTTAAAAGTAGAAGTTTGTTTTGGCAAATAAAAACCCTGGTCTGCATCCAAAATGGCAACCCTGATCTAATCAAATGAAGAAAGAATTTCTAGGACTGCACTGATTTACCTACTCTACGAGAACCAAATAATGCTTAATTTGTCATTTTTACTGAGATGCATAATAACTTTATAATTTACACCTCCAAGGGGGCTTTATAGATTTAGAATCATTGATGTCAAAATATTGAAAATATAAGTAGAATGACAGTCAAACCCCCTTGTTGTTGCACTTCTGTCCATGTTTGCCAGCCTTTCTCCCCTACCCTGCCTGTTACGTGTCAAATGTCATAGCATCTCATCATTCTGCACTCATAAGCTAATTCTATACCATCCTGCTCAGACAACTCCAGTCAGGACTTTTAACCATTAATGTGACTCCTGTTCATAGGAAACCACTGCTCACCTCGGTAACACTGCCCACACGTTAGCCGCCCCTACGTTACAAAACGCTTTTACCCAATATTGCACAAAATGGTTGCTAAGATTGCCAATACGGTAGGGTTGCTGATACATTTTCAAAAGTAAGAATGATCCGAATAATGTAATTGACTTTGAATTTGTGTTCAGAT
Organism: Oncorhynchus masou masou; assembly: GCF_036934945.1. NCBI lineage: Eukaryota > Metazoa > Chordata > Actinopteri > Salmoniformes > Salmonidae > Oncorhynchus > Oncorhynchus masou. The sequence continues at coordinate 427,577 of NC_088237.1, forward strand.
CATTTGTTAAACCAACTGAATGAATGAATGTGCTTCTGGAGTGTGCATTGTTGCACTGCCTATACATACATCCACCATTTCCCAACCAGCACAGAACATTCTCCTAATGTTGCCACAACATTGGGAAAGTAAGGCTGTTTATGTTATTTTTAGACCATTGCTAGGGGTGTTTTTAGAATGTTTACAGATGTTGTTTCATGGTTTCTTTGGGACTTCTGTCACCCTGATATCAATGTGTACCACTGAACAGAATATTAATGCAATGTGTAAAGTGTTGGTCCCATGTTTCATAATCTGAAATAAAAGATCCCAGAAATTTTCCATACGCACAAAAAGCTTATTTCTCTCAAATTTTGGCCACAAATTAGTTTGCATCCCTGTTCGTGAGCATTTCTCCTTTGCCAAGATAATCCATCCACCTGACAGGTGTGTCATATCAAGAAGCTGTTTAAAAATCATAATCATTACACCGTTGCACCTTGTGCTGGGGACAATAAAAGGCCACTCTGAAATCTGCAGTTTTGTCACACAACAAAATGCCACAGATTACTCAAGTTTTGAAGGAGCGTGTAATTGACATGCTGACTGCAGGAATGACCACCTGAGCTGTTGCCAAATAATTTTATGTTAATTTCTCTACCATAAGCCGCCTCCATTGCAGTTTTAGAGAATTTGGCAATACGTCCAACCGGCCTCACAGCCTCAGACCACGTGTGTGGCGCCATGTGGGCGTGCGGTTTGCTTATTTCACTTTTGTGAACAGAGTGCCCCATGGCGGTGATGGGGTTATGGTATGGGCAAGCATAAGTTACGAACAGCGAAAACAATTGCATTTAGAATGCACAGAAATACCGTGACGAGATCCTGAGGCCCATTGTGAGGCCCATTTATTTTAAAAACCAAGCAAGGATATGCATTTTCTTAATACTATTTGAAAGGAAACTCTTTGAAGTTTGTGGAAATGTGAAAATAATGTAGGAGAATATAACACATTACATCTGGTAAAAGATAATGCAAAGAAAAAAACATGCTTTTTACATTTTTGTTTGTTTGTTCAATCATTGTTGAAATGCAAGATAAAGGCCATTATTACACTTGAGAGACTAGGCGCAATTTAGACTTGACACTAGATGGCAGCAGTGTATGTGCAAAGTATTAGACAGATCCAATGAAACTTTGTTTTACTGTTCAAAATGCTGTATCAAGTCTGCCCAAGTGTGCCGAATTGGTCAACTGATACGTTTTCATTTACATAACTATAGAGAACATACAAAAATGATATGGTAATACAAAATGTATTTTACACACTCCCAGGAATGTCATAAGTGATGGATAATTAGCTTCCCTAGGCATAGACATGTCTTATATGGGCAGAATGCTTAAATTCTTGTTAATCATTCATTTCCATATGAACACATTTTTTACACATTTTAAGTTGATTGAACAAGTTTGTGCATTAAGTACATTCAGAGGTGAATTTATCAAACCAGTTGTCGTGATAAAGGTTTTTTGATGTTGTGTACTCTCCTCAAACAATAGCATGGTATTTTTTCACTGTAATAGCTACTGTAAATTGGACATTGGAGTTAGATGAACAAGAATTTAAGCTTTCTACCCATATATGACATGTCTATGTCCTGGGAAATGTTATTGTTACTTACAACGTCATGCTAATCACATTAGTGCAACTTAGCTCAACCGTCCCATAGAGGTTTTAAGGTATCTGTAAACAAGAGGCCAGTCATGTGAAATCCATAGATTAGAGCCTAATGTATTTCTTTCAATTGACTGATTTCATCATATGAACTGTAACTCAGCAAAATCTGTAAAATGGTTGTGTTTATCAAAGTGAACAGATTTTTAAAAACTAATTGTTGTGTGAACCTTTGCAACTCAAATAGAAAAAAAGCTTAGTTTGCTGGGACCACACTTTCCGCAAACTGTATTTCACAGTTCAGTTAAAACATACCACAGAGACTGAAATGTGATGCTTAAAAAATTTGATGGGTGCTTATATTTGTAAAAGTGTATGAAATGAAAACTTGTATTTTACATATCCCAAGGCCCCCTCCCCTGAGACACCCTTGAAGAGTGGGGCCACTGGCCAGGGTCAGCCACTGGCCAGGGTCAGCCATTAACAATGGCGTCCCTGGAGAAATTACGGTTAAGTGCTCAAGGACACATCGGCAGATATTTCAGCTTGTCGGCTCAGGGATTTGAACTAGCGACGGTCTCAACATTCTAAACACTAGACTACCTAACGCCCTTGGTTTGTCAGTACAGATTTGACCAGTCCATTCATTGGATCATGACAAACTAAAAAGGTGTCGAAAGGGACTTACATCATTAATGTACTTGTCTTAAAATATTTAAATTGAAAAAAAATGTCCATATGAACAAATTGTTTACACATTTTAAGTTGATTGAACTTCTCCTATTTAGCTAGGTTTCCTTCCAATTTGTGACAGATTTTCATGTGAATATTCAAAAATCTGCATTAAACAATATGCACATTTTTCCACCAGAGATGTTTCCTTCAAAGTTGTTGTTTTTTTGCGGTTAAAAGACTGTGTGTGATGCTGTAGTGCACATAAAAATAACTTTTATGTACCAAATGAAAAATATAAGTGAAATTGATTCCCATCGCATTTCCAACTCTACTGATGGTCTTCACAAACACTGTTGCGTTGTATAGCAAATGTACCCACTCTGGTCTTGGCCCATACGCTCTAGCCAACAGCTAGCAGATGCAGGTTGGGTAGGTTACCTACAGTACATTGAGATTATTATGGATAAGAGCAATATTATTTGTATTGTCAAACGGCAGCCAAGCATCGATCATCATGTCACCAGAATAAGACCCTCAATATTTATTGGAAATGAGCATCAAACTCAACTCCTTGCTCATTCACCAAACTGTGAAGTCCATAAAGTTTTTCATCTGTAGCCTAATAAACTGCATGGTCTTCCACCAAGGTAAAGTAGGTTCTATATCAGACATTCAACAGAAATTCGCTGTTTCCATTCCTCTCTGTTTACTATGAAGGACAGATAAAGTCAAGTGTTGATTTGATAGAAATAATCAAATCATATAAAAATGTATTTAGGCCTCCTGAGTTGTGCAGTGGTCTAAGGCACTGCAGTGCTAGCTGTACCACTAGAGATTCTGGGTTCAAGTCCAGGCTTTGTCACAGCTGGCTGCGACTTGGAAACCCATGGGGCGACGCACAATTGGCCCAGCGTTGTCTGGTTTAGGGAAGGGTTTGGCTGGCAGGGATGTCCTTGTCCCATTGCGCACTAGTTACTTCTGTGGCGGGCCAGGCGCAATGCACGCTGACACGGTTGCCAGGTGTACGGTGTTTCCTCTGACACATCGGCTTCTGCGTTAAGTGGGCATTGTGTCAAGAAGCAGTGCGGCTTGGTTGGGTTGTGTTTCGGAGGATGCACGGCTCTCGACCTCCACCTCTCTGAGTCTGTACGGGAGTTGCAGCGATGAGACAAGACTGTAACTGAAAATTGGGGGTGAAAAAATCCATCTTGTTTGAAATTATGGTCTAAAAACATCTGACCTACTTTTACAACCGTTGATTTGATAGAAATAATCTGGTTAAATAATATTGAATTTAAACTCTTATCCTCAAATATTTTATGGATTGTAAATCCAAATTAATCAAAACCAGATCCTCAATGGAATTGACGCAAGCCAACACCGCCAAGTTTCGGATTTACAAATGGTGTTACAAACGACCCGCCGGTGACTCTTAGCACACCATCTCACAGCCCTCTCTCAGAGACAAAATATGTAACTGGCCCTTCACAACTCTGGCCCTAACCAAACTGTTTTGTTGTTAGGGACCAGGTTGTCTGTTGCCTTATCACACTGTGGGGTCAGCCAATATCAGGCAGTCATCTTAGATTACAGATCCCCAATTCCTGCCACCCCCTCTGTCTTCAAGGTTTTTATTGATTGAAAGGGGGAATTTAGAAGAAAGATGTGAGTCGGATAGTCGGAAATGGCATTGAGTAGTAAGGACAAGATGGAGGAAACGAACATAAAGTTGTTGAAGCAACAGCTGTGCTGGAATGTGAACAATATCGGTGTCAGTTCTGATAGTGTGGAGCAGGAGGATGAGGGTCAAGGTCGGTAGTGGAAAGACAAAGGAAGAAGAGAGCTCATGATACAGAAAGCATTGGATCGTCTAGTAAAGAAAGCATAAAGATGGCCAAGGTAGGATGCAAGGGTAATGATGTGTTGGAGTGGAAAGTGGTGAGAGTTTTCATGAGACCACAGGGCCTCACTTACACCCTAACTGACTAACTAAAGCCTTAGAGAAAGAGGTAGGTGAAGTCAAATTAGCTCGGTTCATTGGAAATGGTATATTGTTAAAATGTTGTGGTAGCCAGGCTTAGCAAGAGAAGATTCTGAAAATGGAAAAGCTTAAATGGGAAGAAGATTGAAAGCCATGTCCCTGGTAATAATGCTAGATTGAGGGGAGTCATCAATATCTATGTCCATAGATGATAAAGAAAATGTGAAGGAAGGCAGAGTGATTGAGGCCAAAATGTTGATCAGTAGGAAAGTAGGTCAAAGAAGTGAAAGCCTGTCAATGATGCTGAGGTTTGCGAAGGTTTTGCCTGGAAAAGTGTAGATAGGATTTCTTAGTTTCAGTGATAGAGAATTTGTCCCTTAATGCACTGCAGTGTTTTTAAATGACAAAGAATAGGACACGTAGAGTAGCTGCTCAGTGTAAAAGAAAGAATCAAATCAAATTCTATTTGTCACGTGCCGAATACAACAGTGAAATGCTTACTTACAAGCCCTTATTAACCAACAATGCAGTTTTAAGACAATACCTAAAAAAAGTTAGAGAATAACAAATCATTAAAGAACAGCAGAAAAATAACAATAGCGAGGCTTATACAGGGGGTTCCGGTACACAGTCAATGTGCGGAGCATTTGCCATACCAGGCAGTGTTGCAACCTGTCAGGATGCTCTCGATGGTGAAGCTGTAAACCTTTTGAGGATCTGAGTACCGATGCCAAATCTTTTCAGTCTCCTGAGGGGGAATAGGTTTTGTCGTGCCCTCTTCATGATTGTCTTGGTGTGCTTGGACCATGTTAGTTTGTTGGTGATGTGGACGCCAAGGAACTTGAAGCTCTCATCCTGCTCCACTACAGCCCCTTTGATGAGAATAGAGATGTACTCTTACCTCATTTTCCTGTTTTCTACAATCATCTCCTTTGTCTTGATCACGTTGAGGGAGAGGTTGCTGTCGTTGCACCACACGGTCAGATCTCTGTCCTCCTCCCTATAGGCTGCCTCATCATTGTCGGTGATCAGGTCACTGTTGTGTCATCGGCAAACTTAATGATGGTGTTGGAGTCGTGTTTGGCCACGCAGTCGTGGGTAAACAGGGAGTACAGGAGGGAACTAAGTACACAACCCGAGGGGCCCCAGTGTTGAGGATCAGCGTGGCAGACATGTTTTTGCCTACCCTTACCACTTGGGGGCGGCCCGTCAGGAAGTCCAGGATCCAGTTGCAGAGGAAGGTGTTTAGTCCCAGGGTTCTTAGCTTAATGATGACCTTTGAGGGTACTATGGTGTTGAACGCTGAGCTGTAGTCAATGAATAGTATTCTCACATAGGTGTTCCTTTTGTCCAGGTGTGAGAATGCAGTGTGGAGTGCAATAGAAATTGCATCATCTGTGGATCCATTGGATCGGTTGGGGCGGTATGCAAGCTCTCGACTGTGCTTCCCTTTGTAGTCTGTAATAGTTTGCAAGCCCTGACATGTCTGAAGAGCGTCGGAGCCGGTGTCGTACGATTCGATCTTAGTCCTGTATTGACGTTTTGTCTGTTTGATGGTTCATGTGAGGGCATAGAGGAATTTCTTATAAGCTTCCAGGTTAGAGTCCCGATCCTTGAAAGCATCAGCTCTACCCTTTAGCTCAGTGCGAATGTTGCCTGTAATCCATGGCTTCTGGTTGGGGTATGTACGTACAGTCACTGTGGGGACGACATCATCGATGCCCTTATTGAAGAAGCCAGTGACTGATGTAGTGTACTCCTCAATGCCATCGGAAGAATCCCAATAAGATATTCCAGTCTGTGCTAGCAAAACAGTCCTATAGCTTAGAATCTGCTTCATCTGACCACTTTTTTATGGATCTAATCCCTGGTGCTTCCTGCTTTAATTTTCACTTGTAAGCAGTTATCCCCTGCCTCTTTTACTCACTGTGATCGAACAGATGCACGGTGCTCAGTACTTTACCAAATTGGATTTATGCTGTGCCTACAACCTGGTGCACATCAGGGAGGGGGAAGAATGGAAGACCATCTTCATTACCAGCACCGGGCACTATGAATACAGGGTAATGCCCTACGGCCTGACAAATGCACCCTCTGTGTTTCAATCCTTCATTAACAAGGTGTTTAGAGATATGTTGGGTCGCTGTGTAGTGGTGTACATAGACAACCTCTAGGTGTACTCCACTATACGCGAGTAACATGTCTCTCATGTCAGGTCCATTTTGGAGAAGCTGATAGGGCATCACCTGTACACTAAGGCGGAGAAGTGCCTTTTCTTCCAGCAGGCGGTCTCCTTCCTGGGCTATCGGATATCCACCGCAGTAGTTGAGATGGAAGAGCAGAGGGTCAGTGCAGTTTGGTCTTGGCCTGTTCCATCCAACATAAAGGTGCAGCGCTTCCTAGGTTTTGCCAACTATTTAATGCAGTTCATTAGGGATTTCAGCACAATGATGTCCCCTCTTACCTTCCTCCTGAAGGGAGGTCCTCGACAGCTGGACTGAGGAGGCCAATAAAGCATTCCGTGCGCTCAAGGAACGTTTTACGAACGCACCTGTTCTGGCTCATCCTGACCCGTCTTTGCCCTTCAATATGGAGGTGGACGCCTCCGAGGTTGGAGTAGGGGCCGTTCTTTCCCAACGCACTGGATCGCCGCCTAAACTTCATCCATGTGCCTTTTCCTCGCGGAAGCTTTGTGAGTTGCTGGCTATCAAGAAGGCGCTGAAAACATGGCAGCACTGGCTGGAGGGTGCTCAACACCCATTCCTGGTTTGGACGGACCACCGGAACCGAGAGTATATTCAAGCAGCGAAGAGGCTGAACCCACGTCAGGCCAGGTGGGCCCAATTCTTCACCATGTTTGACTTTACCCTCTGCTATAGCCTGGGATTAAAGAACATCCTGAGGAGGATCCCTCACCTGCCCACACTCCCGAGGGGTGTCCCTGCATCTTGAAGGCCTTCATGGAATGACTGGGGGTCACGGGCAGCCTCACCTCCGGGTACCATCCCCAATCAAATGGGCAGGTGGAAAGGGTAAATCAGGAACTGAGTAGGTACCTTCGTAGTTACTGTCAGGACCGGCCGGGGGAGAGGACTGAGTTTCTGCCTCCGTCACTCCTCCACTAACCTCACACCCTTTCAGTGTGTTCTAGGCTCCTGGCACCGGAGTCAGATCGAGGCTCCTGCAGTAGACGATTGGTTCCAGCACGGCAAGGAGGTATGGAACACAGCGCACATCCGTCTCCAGCGCATTGTCCTTCAGCAGAAGGAGCAGGCCGATCGTCACCGCAGTGTGGCCCCGGTCTTTCACCCTGGTGACAGGGTCTGGCTTTCTATGAAGGACCTGCCCCTCCATCTGCCCTGCCGGAAGCTGAACCTGTGGTTTGTGGGGCCATTCAAAGTCCTGAGGAGAGTCAATGAGGTGATATAAAGATTACAGCTCCCCGTCAACTACCTTATTTCACCCTCATTTCATGTACAGTGGTTCCACCTTTAAAAGTTGCGTCATACTGCCGAACACCTTGCGGCTGCTGCAGCATTCTGTGGCACGTTATATAATTGTCAGCAAAAACAATTCTGTTAATGCAAGTTATTGCTAGTTTGACCACCAGAGGATATCTTTGCGAAGCATTTGATAGTCTTCCATATTGCAGGCACGCGGGAGACCAGGGTTCAATTCCCCGATGGGGAGGAAGGAGTAGACTGTCCTTGTAAATAATAATTTTCTCTTAACTTATTCCATATATGTTATTTCACAGTTTAGAAAAATAGTAAAAATATAGAAAAATCCTGAAATGAGTAGGTGTGTCCCAACTTTCCACTCATACTTCCTTAATTCATTTGATTAATACTATTCCATGAAAAACTAAAAATCCTTTGGGTAAATTCAGACAGTTTCGCTCTCGGAGCGCACCCTGGATGTTTGGGTTTATTTGAGAGTGCTGGCCTTACAATGGCAGTCAAGCACCCAAGCTAACATTGGCTGGTTTGCTAGCTACTTCCAGACACAAAGGAGACAACCCTGACCATTTTACTCGCCCTAGCAGAGCTAGTTAAATGGGTGTTGAGCACTTGTAAATTCATTATTCTGTGCTCTGGTACACACAGACAAGAGTGCTCTGAAATCAGAGTAAATGCCAGAGCGAATTTACGAAATAACCCGAATGTCTATTGAGAACACACAACAACTATACCATTTAGCTAAGCTAAGAATGACAGGAATTATCAAGTCAATAAACATTGGGTAGTTAGCCTATATTTAATATACTGTCCAGTTTGATGTATAACTACTAACGTTAGGTAGATAGCTAACATACCGGTACATACTCCTGTCATGATATGCTACGTGGTTCGTAAGGACAGCGTAGCTAACAAATTGTCAGCCAACACAATGTGTAAGGTTACTTATTTGAAAAGTCATTACTTTATTACATTGAGCAGTAAGCTACCATGAGGACGCGCTCTATCGACTCTGCGGCTTGAGCATGCTTTTGGTGCATAGTCCTGCTCCTTGCTTGTTTCATTGCAAGTCATGCACAATTATCAGTTTATTATTTGGTTTATATTGCCCATTCATTGGCAGTTAGTGCATTGGGACCCAAAAGCATAATCAGTGCTCTAACTCCCCCTTGGTTGTTAGGGCAAATCTGGTCTGTGATAGGACAGAGTTTTTTCATACTTAGCTCGGCTATTAGGCTATTCTTTAGTAAAGGTTGAATAGTCTATTGTTCAGCTATTAGCCCCCCTCCCCAACTTGCAACAAATGTATGTATTTTTTATTTTTTATTTTCAATCAACAAAAACATTCTGAAAGTAAAAACGATCAATCAAATATTTTGTAATAGAGCGCAAAACTTTATGCATTTCATTTCCCGAAAAATATTTTTAGAACAAAAAATGTATTTGAAAACAAAACTCGATTTAATTTTGCTGTCAACCACCCTCCATTTTGGCAATTTTTTGAGTGTCAGTTTGGCTACAACCAATACTGTTCAGCCTTGCTTTCCGACACAAAGGACGTCATAGCGGACACCTACGACACCTACCAACTTCTGCATAGCTAGTAATTAGCTCCTACGATTCAGTGTCGGTTCTGTCACATGGTATGACGCTGGAGAGACGAAGCAAGTACGGGTAGTCAAACAATTAATATAGAACAGACATGGAACGAGAGAGGAACAGCGTCAGCAAAAGAGTAACACGAACAAAAAACTTAATGCATTAATGCAGCAGCGGAGAACAGAGCAAGGGAACTGACAAATATATGGGAGGAAATAAACAGATGAGTGAGTCCAGGTGAGTCCAATATCACTGATGTCCGTGACGAGGAAGGCAGGTGTGCATAATGGATGGAAGGAGTGCGTGATGCAGGGCAGCCTGGTGCCCTCAAGCGCCAGGGGGAAGAGCGGGAGCCGACGTGACAGGTTCATAACATTCTAATATATTACATAGATACATACATACCGTAGAATGATAAATCATGCAATTACTATTCTCAAGCTAACCAAAAACATTTAGCTACGAACGCCTGTTCTCGCCATTGTCTGTTGAATTCATCTAACTTTCTTTCACGGCAACTCATAAGCAGGCCATGTCCTATTTGTTTCATAGTCGATATATAATCCTATTTCATGACAGTGTGATGGTTAGCTTGTTTTACAGAAGGATGAAAGAACACAATATGTCTGTCAAGGCTATTCTGATATGTCAGATGAAGAGTTAGACCAGAAAGTCAGGGCTTTTTTTTTCAAGATACAATACAACATTGTCATCTTTGTCGGTATAGATGGATTGTCAAGGAAGGTAAGTATATTATTTTGTATGCATATTTCATATTTCCCATCACCTAATGAACAACCACAATACCAGTCTGGTGTTAAGCTTTCTGTGCTGTATTGATGTATCCTGAAAATGACATCTGCTGCTTTAGATTGAACGGTCATATCTCAGTTATTGCTTTCATATCAAAGAAAGCTATTTTCATGGGGTCGAAAATGTAGACTTTGCCAGATCTACACAGTCTGAGGAACAGGCCGTGGAAGCTTTATTGCTGGCAAAAGTGTCCATATCCAACTGTTCTGTGTTATTTTTCTCTCTTCCTCTCTGCCTTTCTCGTTGTACATGGAACCTGTCTCACATGCATTAATTTTAAAAACCTTAAGATGTCAGCTGTTAATTTTAAGATTTACACCACATAAACACTCAGCCATTTTCACTGGACTATCAAACTCCTGTTGCTGCCAAATCTATCATCACTAATACAGATTTGTTTCTTTTGAGCGTTCCAGATTCAGCTGGTGGAGGACCTGCTTTATCAGGAGGATAATCTGGAATCTGGAAACACTGACAATGGGGTCATTGTTCCTGACATCCCATGCCCCGTCTACAGAGAATCTTGCTGTGCTGCAACATTAAGTGAACCCTCCTCCTCTTCTGAGGAGGAGTAGCGAGAAGGATCGGAGGACCAATGCGCAGCGTGGTAAGTGTCCATAATATTTTTTAATAAAGACAGTAGAACACTCGAACAAAACAACAAACGATGATGTGAATATACAAAACCGAAAACAGTACCGTGTGGACCAAACACTCACACGGAAAACAAAACACGCAACACAGGTGGGAAAAGGCTACCTAAGTATGATTCTCAATCAGAGACAACTAACGACACCTGCCTCTGATTGAGAACCATACCAGGTCGAACACAGAAAACAACATAGAAAAACAAACATAGACTGCCCACCCCAACTCACGCCCTGACCATACTTAAACAAAGACAAAACAAAGGAACTAAGGTCAGAACGTGACAATCTATGTCAATTCAGTGTCCCTGTGTGTAACTCTGAGGTCTCCTCTGACCGTGCTAGCGGGTCACAGTCCAGCAAAATACGTAGAGCCAGGTCACACTCTTTTAAATAATATGGATTTACTGAGCGCAATGGTGTGAAATTATTGGCGTACACTACCGTTCAATGTTTGGGGTCACTTGGAAATGTCCTTGTTTTTGAAAGAAAAACACATTTTTTGTCCATTAAAATAACATCAAATTGATCAGAAAAACAGTGTAGACATGGTTCATGTTGTAAATTACTATTGTAGCTGGAAATGGCTGATTTTCTATGGAATATCTACAGAGGCCCATTATCAGAAACCATCTCTCCTGAGTTCCAATGGCACGTTGTGTTAGCTAATCCAAGTTTATAATTTTAAAGGCTAATTGATCATTAGAAAACCCATTTACCATTATGTTAGCACAGCTGAAATCTGTTGTACTGATTAAAGAAGCAATAAAACTGGCCTTCTTTAGACTAGTTGAGTATGTGGAGCATCAGCATTTGTGAGTTTGATTTTTGGCTCAAAATGTCCAGAAACAAATAACTTTCTTCTGATACTCATCAGTCTATTTTTGTTCTGAGAAATGAAGGCTATTCCATGCAATAAATTGTCAAGAAACTAAAGATCTTGTACAACACTGTGAACTACTCCCTTCACAGAACAGTGCAAACTGGCTCTAACCAGAATAGAAAGAGGAGTGGCAGGCCCCGGTGCACAACTGAGCAAGAGGACAGGAGCGTGTCTAGGTTGAGAAACAGATGCCTCACAAGTCCTCAACTGGCAGCTTCTTGAAATAGTACCCGCAAAACACCAGTCTCAACGTCAACAGTGAAGAGGCGACTCCGGGATGCTGGCCTTCTAGGTAGAGTTCCTCTGTCCAGTGTCTGTGTTGTTTTGCCCATGTTAATCTTTTCTTTTTATTGGCCAGTCTGAGACATGGCTTTTTCTCTGCAATTCTGCCTAGAAGGCCAGCATCCCGGAGTCGCCTCTTCACTGTTGATGGTAGTGTACATAACTTTTGATCGGTAGTGAACATAATTACATGATGTATAGGTCCCTTGTCTGTCCAGTGCCCTGACCACTGTTTGTTTCAAGGTAATTATGGAGACAACACTGACAGACCTGTTTCTGCCAAAACAACATCACAACTCTGAAGACCTCCACCTTGCTGCCACATTGAAGCTAGCTCAGAACAAGCTGCCGTAAGCACACAGGTGATGGCAGCGTGCTTTTGATCTTTCCAATCACCTCGGTTGTTTAAACTTAAATATAGGATTCATTAAAATAACCAGAGTGTTGCATTTAGTTTATAAAACTGTTTGAATAATGTCTGTGAGTATAACAGAACTTATTTGGCAGACAAAACCCCTGAGGTCACTCTTCATTGGGAATCCAGATTTCTAATCAACTATCCTGCAGTTCCTATCGCTTCCACTGGATGTCAACAGTCTTTAGAAATTGGTTGAGGTTTTTCCTTTGAGAAATGAAGAAGTAACACTGTTCTGAATGAGGCTCGAGTCTATTGTACTCTGTTAGAAGAGTACCTAAAGGTGTATTACAAAAGTCGTTTGAAATGTTTGGACAATGCTTACAGGTAACTTTTGAGATATTCTGTAGTCACGTTGCGCAAGTTGGAACCAGTGTTTTTCTGGATCAAACGAGCCAAATAAATTGATATTTTGGATATATATCGAAGTAATTAATAGAACAAAAGGACCATTTTGTAATGGTTTTCTTCCGCTGAAGGAGGGGAGGCCCAAAATGCAGCGTGGTTAGTGTTCAACATCTTTAATATAGACCATACACGAGAACACTACAAAATACAAAACAACAAATGTGAAAACCGAAACATTCCTATGTGGTACATAAACACAAAGACAGAAGACAATCACCCACAAAATAACCAAAGAACATGGCTGCCTAAATATGGTTCCCAATCAGAGACAATGACAGACAGCTGTCTCTAATTGAGAACCAATCTAGGCAACCATAGACATACAAAACTACCTAGAAACGGGACCCGCCCCATAAACATACAAAACCCATAGACCAGCCAAAACACATAAATCCCCCATGTCACACCCTGACCTAACCAAAATAATAAAGAAAACAAAGATAACTAAGGCCAGGTGCGGACTCCCGGCCGCACACCTAAATCCATAGGGGAGGGCCTGGGTGGGCATCTGTCCACGGTGGTGGCTCTGGTGCGGGACGTGGACCCCACTCCACCATAATCTTTGCCCACTTTAGTCTCTTCCTAGGGACGGCGACCCTCGCCGCCGACCTAGGATTGGCAACCTTACTGAAGGGCCCCACTCCACTAAACAAACTCCTCCGGACTGAGGGGCAGCTCCGGACTGAGGGGCAGCCCAGGACTGAGGGGCAGCCCAGGACTGAAGGGCAGCCCAGGACTGAAGGGCAGCCCAGCAATCTCAACCACACTGCACACTGCCCTAACCCATCTGGACAAGAGGAATACCTATGTGAGAATGCTGTTCATCGACTGCAGCTCGGCATTCAACACCATAGTACCCTCCAAGCTCGTCATCAAGCTCGAGACCCTGGGTCTCAACCCCGCCCTGTGCAACTGGGTACTGGACTTCCTGACGGGCCGCCCCCAGGTGGTGAGGGTAGGTAACAACATCTCCTCCCCGCTGATCCTCAACACTGGGGCCCCACAAGGGTGCGTTCTGAGCCCTCTCCTGTACTCCCTGTTCACCCACGACTGCGTGGCCACGCACGCCTCCAACTCAATCATCAAGTTTGCGGACGACACAACAGTGGTAGGCTTGATTACCAACAACGACGAGACGGCCTACAGGGAGGAGGTGAGGGCCCTCGGAGTGTGGTGTCAGGAAAATAACCTCACACTCAACGTCAACAAAACTAAGGAGATGATTGTGGACTTCAGGAAACAGCAGAGGGAACACCCCCTATCCACATCGATGGAACAGTAGTGGAGAGAGTAGCAAGTTTTAAGTTCCTCGGCATACACATCACAGACAAACTGAATTGGTCCACTCACACAGACAGCATCGTGAAGAAGGCGCAGCAGCGCCTCTTCAACCTCAGGAGGCTGAAGAAATTCGGCTTGTCACCAAAAGCACTCACAAACTTCTACAGATGCACAATCGAGAGCATCCTGGCGGGCTGTATCACCGCCTGGTACGGCAACTGCTCCGCCCTCAACCGCAAGGCTCTCCAGAGGGTAGTGAGGTCTGCACAACGCATCACCGGGGGCAAACTACCTGCCCTCCAGGACACCTACACCACCCGATGTTACAGGAAGGCCATAAAGATCATCAAGGACATCAACCACCCGAGCCACTGCCTGTTCACCCCGCTATCATCCAGAAGGCGAGGTCAGTACAGGTGCATCAAAGCTGGGACCGAGAGACTGAAAAACAGCTTTTATCTCAAGGCCATCAGACTGTTAAACAGCCACCACTAACATTGAGTGGCTGCTGCCAACACACTGACACTGACTCAACTCCAGCCACTTTAATAATGGGAATTGATAGGAAATTATGTAAATATATCACTAGCCACTTTAAACAATGCTACCTTATATAATGTTACTTACCCTACATTATTCATCTCATATGCATACGTATATACTGTACTCTATATCATCGACTGCATCCTTATGAAATACATGTATCACTAGCCACTTTAACTATGCCACTTTGTTTACATACTCATCTCATATGTATATACTGTACTCGATACCATCTACTGTATCTTGCCTATGCTGCTCTGTACCATCACTCATTCATATATCCTTATGTACATATTCTTTATCCCCTTACACTGTGTATAAGACAGTAGTTTAGGAATTGTTAGTTAGATTACTTGTTGGTTATTACTGCATTGTCGGAACTAGAAGCACAAGCATTTTGCTACACTCGCATTAACATCTGCTAACCATGTGTATGTGACAAATAAAATTTGATTTGATTTGATTTGAATGGTAGCCCAGGACTGAGGGGTAGCTCAGGACTGAGAGGTAGCTCAGGACTGAGAGATAGCTCAGGCTGGTTGACGGCTCTGGCAGCTTCTGGCTGACTGACGGCTCTGGCAGCTCCTGGCTGAATGGTCGCTCTGGCAGATCCTGGCTGAATGGCGGCTCTGGCAGATCCTGGCTGACTGGCGTCTCTGGCGGATACTGTCTGACTGGCGGCTCTGGCGGTTCCTGGCTGACTGCCGGCTCTGGCGGCTCCTGGCAGACTGGCGGCTCTGGCGGCTCCATGCAGACTGGCAGCTCTGGCGGCTCCATGCAGACTAACAGGAGACTCTGGTGGCTCAGGAGAGGCGGGAGACTCTGGTGGCTCTGGACAGGCGGGAGACTCTGGCAGCTGTGAACAGGCGAAAGACTCTCGCAGCTCTGGACAGGCAGGAGACTCTAACAGCTCTGGACAGGCGGGAGACTCTGGCAGCTCTGGACAGGCGGGAGACTCTAGCAGCTCTGGACAGGCGGGAGACTCTAGCAGCTCTGGACAGGCGGGAGACTCTAGCAGCTCTGGACAGGCTTGAGACTCTAGCAGCTCTGGACAGGCGGGAGACTCTTGCAGCTCTGGACAGGCGGCAGAATCTAGCAGCTCTGGACAGGCAAGGAGCACTGTAGGCCTGGTGGGTGGTGCCAGCACTTGTGGTACTGGGCCGAGGACACGCACAGAAAGCCTGGTGCGGGGGGCTGCCACCGGAGGGCTGGTGCATGTAGGTGGCACTTGATAGACCGGACCGTGCAGGTGCACTGGAGCTCTTGAGCACCGAGCCTGCCCAACCTACCTGGCTCGATGCCCACTTTAGCCCGGCCGATACGAGGAGCAGGTATGTACCGCACCAGGCTATGCACCCGCACTGGAGACACTGTGCGCTCCAGAGCATAACATGGTGCTTGCCCGGACCCTCTCGCTGTAATTTTCTTCATATTTACACTTCAACTATGACAGACAAAATGAGGAAAGAAAATCCAGAAAATCACATTGTTGGATTTTTAATGAATTCATTTGCAAATTATGGTGGAAAATAAGTGTTTGGTCACTGACAAACAAGAAATATTTCTGGCTCTCACAGACCTGTAACTTCTTCTTTAAGAGGCTCCTCTGTCCTCCACTCGTTACCTTTATTAATGGCACCTGTTTGAACTTATTATCAGTATAAAGTGTTATCAGTATAAAAGACACCTGTCCACAAACTCAAACAGTCACACTCCAAACTCCACTATGGCCAAGACCAAAGAGCTGTCAAAGGACACCAGAAACAAAATTGTAGACCTGCACCAGGCTGGGAAGACTGAATCTGCAATAGGTAAGCAGCTTGGTTTGAAGAAATCAACTGTGGGGGCAATTATTAGAAAATGGAAGACATACCAGACCACTGATAATCTCCCTCGATCTGAGGCTCCACGCAAGATCTCACCCCGTGGGGTCAAAATGATCACAAGAACGGTGAGAAAAAATCCCAGAACCACACGGGGGGACCTAGTGAATGACCTGCAGAGAGCTGGGACCAAAGTAACAACGCCTACCATCAGTAACACACTACGCCGCCAAGGACTCAATTCCTGCAGTGCCAGACGTGTCCCCAACCTCTTACATCTATGGGGGCGCTATTTCATTTTTGGATGAAAAACGTTCCCGTTTTAAACAAGATATTTTGTCACAAAAAGATGCTCGACTATGCATATAATTGATAGCATTCGAAAGAAAACACTCTGACGTGTCCAGAAATACCAAGATATTCTCTGTGCGTGCCCTAGAACGTGAGCTTCAGGCAAAACCAAGATGAGATGGCATCCAGGAAATGACAAGGATTTTTGAGGCTCTGTTTTCCATTGTCTCCTTATATGGCTGTGAATGCGAGAGGAATGAGCCTGCCCTTTCTGTCGTTTCCCCAAGGTGTCTGCAGCATTGTGACGTATTTGTAGGCAGATCATTGGAAGATTGACCATAAGAGACCACATTTACCAGGTGTCCGCCCGGTGTCCTGCGCCGAAATTGGTGCGCAAAAGTCACCTGCCAGTATTTTTCCATGGGATACAGAGAGGAAAGCAAGCTTCCAATAACTGCATATCAATAAAGAGATATGTGAAAAAACACCTTGAGGATTGATTCCAAACAACGTTTGCCATGTTTCAGTCGATATTATGTAGTTAATCCGGAAAAAGTTTTACGTTGTAGGTGACTGAATTTTCGGTTCGTTTCGGTAGCCAGACGCAATGTAGAAAACGGAACGATTTCTCCTACACACAGACGCTTTCAGGAAAAACTGCGCATTTGGTATGTAACTGAGAGTCTCCTCATTGAAAACATCAGAAGCTCTTCAAAGGTAAATGATTTTATTTATTTGGTTATCTGGTTTTTGTGAAAATGTTGCGTGCTAAATGCTACTCAAAATGCTATGCTAGCTTTGCATACTCTTACACAAATTAGTCAATTTCTATGGTTCAAAAGCATATTTTGAAAATCTGAGATGACAGTGTTGTTAAGAAAAGGCTAAGCTTGAGAGCAGACGCATTATTTTCATTTTATTTGCGATTTTCAGAAATCGTTAACGTTGCGTTATGCTAATGAGCCTGAGGCTTTAGTCACAAACCCGGATCCGGGATGGGGAGTTTCAAGAAGTTAAGCCAGTACATGTCCAGGCCCGTCTGAAGTTTGCTAGAGAGCATTTCGATGATCCAGAAGAAGATTGAGATAATGTCACATGGTCAGGTGAAACCAAAATGGTAAAAACTCAACTTGTTGTGTTTGGAGGACAAAGAATGCTGAGTTGCATCCAAAGAACACCATACCTACTGTGAAGCATGGGGGTGGAAACATCATGCTTTGGGGCTGTTTTTCTGCAAAGGGACCAGGACGACTGATCCGTGTAAAGGAAAGAATGAATGGGGCCATGTATCGTGAGATTTTGAGTGAAAACCTCCTTCCATCAGCAAGGGCATTGAAGATGAAAAGTGGCTGGGTCTTTCAGCATGACAATGATCCCAAACACACCGCCCGGGCAACGAAGGAGTGGCTTCGTAAGAAGCATTTCAAGGTCCTGGAGTGGCCTAGCCAGTCTCCAGATCTCAACCCCATAGAAAATCTTTGGAGGGAGTTGAAAGTCTGTGTTGCCCAGCAACAGCCCCAAAACATCACTGCTCTAGAGGAGATCTGCATGGAGGAATGGGCCAAAATACCAGCAACAGTGTGTGAAAACCTTGTGAAGACTTCCAGAAAACATTTGACCTCTGTCATTGCCAACAAAGGGTATATAACAAAGTATAGAGATAAACTTTTGTTATTGACCAAATACTTATTTTCCACCATAATTTGCAAATAAATTCATTAAAAATCCTACAATGTGATTTTCTGGATGTTTTTCTCATTTTGTCTGTCATAGTTGAAGTGTACCTATGAAAAAAATTACAGGCCTCTCTCATCTTTTTAAGTGGGAGAACTTGCACAATTGGTGGCTGACTAAATACTTTTTTTGCCCCAATGTGTCACGACTTCCGCCGAGGTTGGCTCTCCTGCCCGTTCAGGCGGTGCTCAACGGTCGTCATCACCATCCTACTAGCCACTACCGATCCCTTTTCGTGTATCTGTTGGTTTTGTCTGATTGGCTTCACCTGTGTGTTGTTTAGTTAATTAGTGTCTGTATATAATGTAGGTTGTCCCGCCCTTGTTTTGTGCGGGATTGTTTATTTGTCATCTATGTCTGTCGGTGTATCTTGTGTTCTTATTCTCCGGTTCGTCTTTTATCCTGTGTTGGATTATTCACCCTGTGTGTATTGGGTTGACCGTGTTTCTTGTTCACCGGAGAATAAAACTTTCATATCGCTATCTGCTCTCTGCGCCTGATTCCACCCACCTTGATTAGACGTGACACACTGTATATTTGGTTTAGATTAACAGGCCTGTGTCGCTGAATTTTTTAAATACACACATCCGCTATATAAGTATATAAACAACAATTATGATACGTATTACAATTAAATGGTGTTCCAAACAAATAAAGTAAAATCTTAGACAAAGTTGTTTCTAGTTCTTCAAAATCATCCATAAGACGGGATACCAGTTGTGTCCATTGTAGACTCTCGCGCGTATGTTGTACATGATTCATGATTTGTTCCATTTGGAGGGGCCATACTCTTTGAAATGTTCAAACACATCCCCCCAGTTCAAAGAAGTCCCTAGCCATCGATCATCATGACAACTTCAAAGGAATAGATGCAATATATGCATCAATTAGCACACCCTCTAACGCGTGAGAACAGGATGCCAATATATGGGCATAAGCATGTGATAAGTTCCCGCCAGGATGTCCTGACAGGATGCCCAAATACGGGCACTCCCTAGAGCACGTGATTACATCCCGCCAGGATGTCCTGACAGGATGCCCAAATATGGGCATGCACACGTCATTCGGACATAGGGTCATGAATCAACCGTTTGACGTGTGCCGTATACTTTATTCTCTCTTCTGTAGATTGCCTTGTCATTGAGACAGAACTGCCCCCACGCTCATCTCTGAAGCATCCACCTCCACTACAAAGGATATTGTGGGATCTGTGTATTTGAGCAATGGGGCAGAGGTGAAATTTCACTTGACTAGACGGAAGGCCTTGTCAGTAGCTGGGCTCCACACCAACCTACAGGGACCACCCATGAGGAGGGAAGAGCAGCGACGGAGCTGAAGTTCTAAATGAAACGGCAGTAGAAGTTGGCAAACCCCAAAAAACATTGTAACCCCTTTATGGTGGTTCGGACTGGCCATGACCTGACCGCATCTACCTTCTTGACGCCCATCCTCACTCTCTGCGGACTGATTTGGTAGCCTAGGAAGGAGACAGCCTTCTGATGAAACTGGCACTTCTCAGCCTTGACGAATGGGTGATTAGCCAGGAGAAATTCCAGGACTGCTCGGACGTGAGCGATGGGATCCTCCAGGGTAGCCGAGTAGACCAGGATGTCACATGTGCAACCAGAGGGAAAAAACTCTAGCTCATCTTCACTCAACACACAGAGATGTACACAAAGCTCTCGAAAGTATTCACCCCCCTTGGCATTTTTCATATTTTGTTGCCTTACAACCCTGGAATTAAAATTGATTTGGGGGGGAGGGATGTATCATTAGATTTATATAACATGCCTACCACTTTGAAGATACAAAATATGTTTTGTGAAACAAACAAGAAATAAGACAAAAAAAAACTGAACTTGAGCGTGCATAACTATTCACCCCCCCCAAAGTATATACTTTGTAGCGTATACTAGCGTATACTTTGTAGCGTATACTTTGTAGTATATACTTTACAGCTGCAAGTCTCTTGGGGTATGTCTCTATAAGCTTGGCACATCTAGCCACTGGGATTTTTGCCCACTCTTCAAGGCAAAACTGCTCCAGCTCCTTCAAGTTGGATGGGTTCCGCTGGTTTACAGCAATCTTTAAGTCATACCACATATTCTCAAATGGGTGGAGGTCTGGGCTTTGACTAGGCCATTCCAAGCCATTTAAATGTTTCCCCTTAAACCACTCGAGTGTTGCTTTAGCAGTATGCTTTGGGTCATTGTCCTGCTGGGAAGGTGAAACTCCATCCCAGTCTCAAATCTCTGGAAGACCGAAACAGGTTTCCCTCAAGAATTTCCCTGTATTTAGCGCCATCAATCATTCCTTCAATTCTGACCAGTTTCCCAGTCTATGCCGATGAAAAACATCTCCACAGCATAATGCTGACACCATCAAGCTTCGCTGTGGGGATAGGGTTCTCGGGGTGATGAGAGGTGTTGGGTTTGTGCCAGACATAGCGTTTTCCTTGATGGCCCAAAAGCTCAATTTTAGTCTCATCTGACCAGAGTACCTTCTTCCATATGTTTGGGGAGTCTCCCACATGCCTTTGTGCGAACACCAAACGTATTTGCCTAACCAATGGCTTTTTTCTGTCCACTCTTCTGTAAAGCCCAGCTCTGTGGAGTGTACGGCTTAAAGTGGTCCTATGGACAGATACTCCAATCTCCAAAGCTTTGTAGCTCCTTCAGGGTTATCTTTGGTCTCTTTGTTGCCTCTCTGATTAATGCCCTCCTTGCCTGGTCCATGAGTTTTGGCGGGCGGCCCTCTTTTGGCAGGTTTGTTGTGGTGTCATATTCTTTCAATTTTTTTAATAATGGATTTAAATGGTGCTCCGTGGGATGTCCAAAGTTTAGGATATTTTTTATAACCCAACCCTGATCTGTACTTCTCCACAACCTGATCTGTACTTCTCCCTGACCTGTTTGGAGAGTTCCTTGGTCTTCATGATGCCGCTTGCTTGGTGGTGCCCCTTGCTTAGTGGTGTTGCAGATACTGGGGCCTTAAAGAACAGGTGTATATATACTGAGATCATGTGACACTTAGATTGCCCACAGGTGGACTTTATTTAACTAATTATGTGACTTCTGAAGGTAATCGGTGCACCAGATCTTATTTAGGGGATTCATAGCAAAGGGAGTGAATACATACTGTATGCACGCACCACTTTTCATTTTTTTTTTTTTTTTAAACAAGGAATTGTTTTCATTTCACTTCACCAATTTGGAATATTTTGTGTATGTCCATTACATGAACTCAACATAAAAATCAATTTAAATTACAGGTTGTAATGCCACAAAATAGGAAAAACGTCAAGGGGGATGAATACTTTTGCAAGCCACTGTATCATCAAAGTCACCTAATCATCTCCAGTTTATAATTGGCTCAATCATCCCCCCTCCTCTCCCCTGTAAATTTTCCCCAGGCCATTGCTGTAAATGAGAATGTGTTCTCAGTCAACTTACCTGGTAGAATAAGGTTAAAATAAACAACATATCCCAACCAAAAGCCATTTATTACAGGCAACATCTGCATTGAGCTAAAGGTTAGAGCTGCTGCTTTCAAGGAGCGGGACTCTAATCCTGTCGCTTATATGAAATCCCGCTATGCCTTCAGACGAACCATCAAGCTGCCCAGTGACGCGAGCCTACCAGTCGAGCTCAATGCCTTTATGCTCGCTTCGAGGCAAGCAAATCTGAAGGATGCAAGAGAGCACCAGCTGTTTTGGACGACTGTGTGATATGCTCTCAGTAGTATCGTGAATTTTCCAGTACGTATGTGGCAATTATTTATTTCAGAAGGAGTCAGTAAAACTAGTACTCTATATGTGCTCTAGGTCATTGGACACGATTAGATATGCACCTGTCGGTTATTCTTGTAACTGTTATGGCCAACTATGTTGCTATTGTTACACCTCTTGGGTCTTTTCCAGAACAGGGGTGTCCCATTCAGAGGAGTTAGCATGATGACATGTATTGGTTATTCCTGTAGAGTGCCAAGGTTTATTGCTATGGTCCTACATGCATGAAACTATTTCTGTGACTCTACACGTTGCATGTCCTAATATGAATGCAATATGATAATGGTCGCTAAATACCAGAGGTGATGAGTCATTAAGAGGAGTTACTATGAGTATGTCTTAAGGAGGACAAAAGTATAAGAAGTTTGTGCCGAGACTGGAAGGCAGTGGTATTCATGATCCAGCTCGGCTTTTATTATGAAGTAATAAAAAGTCCATTTGAACTCACATGCTCCGGTATTTGTGAAATATGATTGACCAAATATTTGCACGACAGTAGCCGATGTAGGCAAGACCTTTAAGCAGGTCAACATTCACAAGGAAGCGACGCCAGATGGATTACCAGGACGTGTACTGAAAGCATGCACGGACCAACTGGCAAGTGTCTTCACTGACATTTTCAACGTCTCCCTGACCGAGTCTGTAATACCTACATATTTCAAGCAGACCACCATAGTCCCTATGCCCAAGGAAGCGAAAGTAACATGCTTAAATGATTACTGTCCCGTAGCACTCACATCGGCAGCCATGAAGTGCTTTGACAGCATCATCCCGGATACCCAAGATCCACTCCAATTCGCATACCACCCCAACAGGTCCCCAGATGACGCAATCTCAATCGCACTCCACATTGCCCTTTCCAACCTGGAGAAAAGGAACAAGGGAATCACATAATAATAATCACAGCCGTATATATTCCCCCCCATGCAGACACATCGATGGCTCTGAACGAACTTTATTTGACTCGTTGCAAACTGGAATCCATACATCCTGAGGCTGCATTCATTGTAGCTGGGGATTTTAACAAGGCTAATCTGAAAACAAGACTCCCTAAATTGTATCAGCATATCAATTGCGCAACCAGGGCTGGCAAAACCTTGGATCATTGCTATTCCGCGACGCATATAAGGCCCTGCCCCGCCCTCCTTTTCGGAAAAGCTGAACACGACTCCATTTTGTTGATCACTGCCTACAGACAGAAACTAAAACAAGAAGCTCACACGCTGACGTCTGTCCAACGCTGGTCCGACCAATTTGATTCCACACTCCAAGACTGCTTCCATCACGTGGACTGGGATATGTTTCGTATTGCGTCAGACAACAATATTGATGAATACGCTGATTCGGTGTGCGAGTTCATTAGAACGTGTGTTGAAGATGTCGTTCCCATAGCAACGATTAAAACATTCCCAAACCAGAAACCGTGGATTGATGGCAGCATTCGCGTGAAACTGAAAGCGCGAACCGCTGCTTTTAATCAGGGCAAGGTGACCGGAAACATGACCGAATATAAACAGTGCAGCTATTCCCTCCGCAAGGCAATCAAACAAGCTAAGCGTCAGTACAGAGACAAAGTAGAATCTCAATTTAACGGCTCAGACACAAGAGGTATGTGGCAGGGTCTACAGTCAATCACGGATTACAAAAAGAAAACCAGCCCCGTCACGGACCAGGATGTCTTGCTCCCAGGCAGACTAAATAACTTTTTTGCCCGCTTTGAGGACAATACAGTGCCACTGACACGGCCTGCAAAGAAAACATGCGGACTCTCCTTCACTGCAGCCGAGGTGAGTAAAACATTTAAATGTGTTAACCCTCGCAAGGCTGCAGGCCCAGACGGCATCCCCAGCCGCGCCCTCAGAGCATGCGCAGACCAGCTGGCTGGTGCGTTTGCGGACATATTCAATCAATCCCTATCCCAGTCTGCTGTTCCCACATGCTTCAAGAGGGCCACCATTGTTCCTGTTCCCAAGAAAGCTAAGGTAACTGAGCTAAACAACTACCGCCCCGTAGCACTCACTTCCGTCATCATGAAGTGCTTTGAGAGACTAGTCAAGAACCATATCACCTCCACCCAACCTGACACCCTAGACCCACTCCAATTTGCTTACCGCCCAAATAGGTCCACAGACGATGCAATCTCAACCACACTGCACACTGCCTTAACCCATCTGGACAAGAGGAATACCTATGTGAAAATGCTGTTCATCGACTACAGCTCGGCATTTAACACCATAGTACCCTCCAAGCTCGTCATCAAGCTCGAGACCCTGGGCCTCGACCCCGCCCTGTGCAACTGGGTACTGGACTTCCTGATGGGCCGCCACCAGGTGGTGAGGGTAGGCAACAATATCTCCACCCCGCTGATCCTCAACACTGGGCCCCCACAAGGGTGCGTTCTGAGCCCTCTCCAACTCAATCATCAAGTTTGCGGACGACACAACAGTGGTAGGCTTGATTACCAACAACGACGAGACGTCCTACAGGGAGGAGGTGAGGGCCCTCGGAGTGTGGTGTCAGGAAAATAACCTTACACTCAACGTCAACAAAACTAAGGAGATGATTGTGGACTTCAGGAAACAGCAGAGGGAACACCCCCCTATCCACATCGATGGAACAGTAGTGGAGAGGGTAGTAAGTTTTAAGTTCCTCGGCATACACATCACAGACAAACTGAATTGGTCCACCCACACAGACAGCATCGTGAAGAAGGCGCAGCAGCGCCTCTTCAACCTCAGGAGGTTGATGAAATTTGGCTTGTCACCAAAAGCACCTACAAAATTCTACAGATGCACAATCGAGAGCATCCTGGCGGGCTGTATCACCGCCTGGTATGGCAACTGCTCCGCCCACAACCGTAAGGCTCTCCAGAGGGTAGTGAGGTCTGCACAATGCATCACTGGGGGGCAAACTACCTGCCCTCCAGGACACCTACACCACCTGATGTTACAGGAAGGCCATAAAGATAATCAAGGACAACAACCACCCGAGCCACTGCCTGTTCACCCCAGCTATCATCCAGAAGGCGAGGTCAGTACAGGTGCATCAAAGCTGGGACCGAGAGACTGAAAAACAGCTTCTATCTCAAGGCCATCAGACTGTTAAACAGCCACCACTAACCATGAGTGGCTGCTGCCATCACACTGACTCAACTCCAGCCACTTTAATAATGGGAATTGATGGGAAATTATGTAAAATATATCACTAGCCACTTTAAACAATGCTACCTAATATAATGTTTACATATTCTACATTATTCATCTCATACGTATATACTGTACTCTATAGCATCTACCGCATCTTTATGTAATACATGTATCACTAGCCACTTTAACTATGCCACTTTGTTTACATACTCATCTCATATGTATATACTGTACTCGATACCATCTACTGTATCTTGCCTATGCTGCGTGTATAAGACAGTAGTTTTGGAATTGTTAGTTAGATTACTTGTTGGTTATTACTGCATTGTCGGAACTAGAAGCACAAGCATTTCGCTACACTCACATTAACATCTGCTAACCATGTGTATGTGACAAATAAAATATGATTTTATTTTATTTGATATTACATGGATTTATTTGACTTTTTTAAAATGTAGATGTTCCAAAGGTCTGCATCAGTGTCTTGCAGGATATGCGTGGATGTTAATGAACGGTCAATTACGATGAGCCCGGCAGTCATTTGCTGACAATTTCATGACCACCGAAGCCCTACTCTTACCTGCCCATGATGCCAGACGGATCTGTGATGCTTGTCGACAACGAGAGAGCGACATTGGTAGTACCGAACTTGCCAACAATCATAAGGTCGCTAATGGCCTGGTACTCAAGGCTCTATTGTCTCTCTAACCAGTAGTGGTGCGTGGCTAAAGGGGAAGCCAATCCCCCAAAAATGTAAAATAGAGTATGCGTTGTGAAAATTGCTTTGTTTGCTCTATAACCTGTTAGTTCGTATGCCTTGACACCCTGATATACAGGCCTAAGACCAAGACAATAAGAAGACACCATACATTCAACCATTCATTTGTTTCATCCACAAAACATCTTTCATGTAACAAACAGTTACATGACCTACAGGATGGTCAAGGAAGGTTATGTTTCCGACATTTTCGGACTACTAAAAAACTATTGATTTAGAACCACGGAGTTACTGCAAGTTACAAAAGAAAACAGGAGCTGCCTCCACTGTTCCAGCACCGTTTCAACATATGCTAAATATGATGGCCATGGTACTGGTGTGTGTGTGGTATGTGCGTGCAAGTAGAAAACCATGTTGACTCACTCTACTGGTAGAGAAATGCCAATGCCATCCTCCTCTTTCATGTTGCCTAAATGGTCTATGACTTTACAGTACACGCTTTTAGTTTTTGGCTAACATACTTGCTCGCTAGCCTAACTTACTTTCATGGGCAATGATACGCCAGGCCAGCTAGTTAATTAACATTCGCCTACTACATCTAGCTACATGTTGAACTTCCATCCTCTCAGGGCAGGGGTACAATGTATGAATTTATGGTTGGATCAGAATCACTGTTATAATCATTGGCCGGTACTGTCCAAATCGATGGCTAATTTAGGAAGGGACAATCTTTTGCTAACTAGCTAGACACCAGAGGACAACAACACAATGAGATGCAACAATTCAAGTTTTTTTCTCTGTTTATAATGACGTTTGGCTTGTGATGTGATTGGTCTAAGGCCAAATCCAAACTTGTTTGGTGCACCAGAACATTCATAGCTGAGCTCACACAGTTTAGCTCCACTCTGATTGGCTATTACTTTATACATTTTTTTGTCAAGGGAGGCCTAAAGCCTGGCTTCCTTTGGCATCCATGAATACACGCCAGTGCCTCTAACCACGTAAATGCAAACGTCATCGAAAATCACATCAAACACTTATCATCAAAACAGTATTTGCTTTTAAAACTCACCTCACTGTGATTGATTAATATGAAGAAAGAAGTTCAACAACAGGTTGAAACTGAATGAAAAACATGGTAGTTTTGGATCTTGTTTCAAAGCCTATAGAAGTGCATTCTAAGGTGATGATTAAAAACAAAAACGTATGCATATTGGAGCTTATGGCCTATATGAGTCAAAGCACGAAGAAAAACGGAATTAAAATAATGATTGTGCCTTCATACAATACATAGCCTACCGCATATTACACATGGCAGAAAAACGTTTTTTGTTTTGTATGATATAAGATATAGGTACATAATTGGTCTAGCCTATACTCCAAAATTAATCAAAAAGACAAAGTTGAAACCACTGATTATGACAATGAGGTGAAACTCCTGGACAACTTGGATCTGTCTTGTTGTTACATGTTGCAATTTGGGGGGGATTGAGAGCCATTTAGATTAAGCTATTTGATCGGAGAAACCTGCATGATGTTAAACCCGTCAGTCACATTACAATGCCATATATTTTATCTCCAGCATGTAGGCTAGCCTGTATGCTGCATATCCTATATCTGTTACATGATTTATGTTAGATATTTTTTGGGACAGAACGTTTTTGGAGAGCACCCTGGAGAGGCGCCCTGGGAAAGAATAAGCTAAATATTTTGTGCCCCTGCCTTTGACAAAGTGGAAACTGATTATCAATGTGGGGCATCAGCGCTGACCTGAAAAGCCGATATGCCCCTGGTTGAGAGAAATTGTCATGTTATTTTTGGGCAGAATTCTGTGAGGTTTTCAAGGTTGTTGTTGGAGGTGCGTTTTGGCCAGTTTAGCTCAGAAAATGGAGAAGATAGTTGCTCAACCAAACTCCTTATTTGGTGATCAACGAACGTATTTTGACATTATAACGCTTGCAGAGCTGGTGAATGGGAGTTTGCATCGGAGTTTTGTGGCCGTTAAAGTTAGATAACGTTAGCTGGTGTCCCAGTACATGCACATGCGTTAGCTACTTCTATGGTAGCTCCGAAATAACTAGCTCAGGATATATGTCTTTACATTTGTGTTTTTGGCATGTACTGACTTTATTAGCAACAGTAATTAGATACTAGTTAGCTAACCATTTTGCCACTTGAAATGAACATCGCAACGTGTACAGTCCCATTTGTAACAGTACGCAACATATTTTAAGGCATACCGGAATCTGAGTTTCCAAGTGGTTCCATAGTGTAGCGGTTATCACGTCTGCTTTACACGCAGAAGGTCCTGGGTTCGAGCCCCAGTGGAACCATGTTTTTAATTTACGTACATACGTTATGTGATACACTACAGTATTACTAATGCATGTGTCTATTTAGGTGGTGGCAGCCTACACTATTTTAATACAGAGTTTGCTGTTGATATCCACATAGGTTGCTGCTGCCAATGACTGAAACGAACTACAAAAATCTCTGAAACTGGAAACACTTATCTCCCCCTAAGCACCAGCTGTCAGAGCAGCTCACAGATGTTGCGTACCATTTGCTTTATCTACGCCAGGTCGCAGTTTGTTGATGAGAAATTGTTTTCAACTGGCCTACCTGTTTAAATAAAGTTGAAATAAAAATAATAAAACATAATCTTAGGAAAACATGGAGATGCCGGGGATTGAACCCGGGGCCTCATACATGCGAAGCATGCGCTCTACCACTGAGCTACATCCCCACGTGATACTGCTGGAGTCTGTATTTAAGCTATTTAAACCTAGTTCCTGTAATATTTGGGGTTTTATGTAGTCGAAAGCGTTCCATTATTAGACCCTAGCAACTCGTTAATCAGGTTGGTTGGTGTGTGATTTATGCATTTAGTCTTTAATTCTACATTCATTGCAATATCTGATGTCGACAACGTTTACAGTGGCGCACAACATTATGATGTTTACGTTAGCTTCTTGATGGCTAACGTTAAGTTAGCTATGCTTGCTACTGTGCGTAGATCAGCGATGTTTACTGATATTTGTGTCAGACAGTGCAATTGCTATTTAGTTAAATACTATCCACGTTATGGATGGTAGCTTATAATCAAACTAGCTAGCCAAACTGCTTGGTTCTATAACGTTCACGGAATCGTCAACGCCTTGTTCATTATTAATAATATCATCTAAAATAAGCATAAGCTGCGATGGCCGAGTGGTTAAGGCGTTGGACTTGAAATCCAATGGGTTCTTCCCGCGCAGGTTCGAACCCTGCTCGCAGCGGAAAATGGTTATTTTGAATCAGTTATAACGGTGAGGATTATAGACGTAAAGAACCAGATTTTGTAAGGACATCAGTTTGCGCGATCAAACCTTATGCATGTGCTAAAATAGACGATAGATTGATTGAAAGGTACACGAAATACACTAGCTGAGGAACGCTCAACTCCATTCTCAATAAAAACAAAAAATGTGATAGACCGGCGCGATTCGGTCTTATGTGGCAACATTTGAAATAGTTTTTTTTTTACATTGGATAAAAGTAGAGACTAAGCGCTAGCAAATGGTATACCATACACTACGGAACATTGGGAAAGTAATTCTGCATTGAAAGTTGATTAGCTTCTAACCCCACTTTTGAGAAAAATTATATTTTGGTACGCCTTCTGAAGTATGGAACGCCGTTGCGGTCAAACCGTTATCTTTTTAATGCTATGTGTTTAAAGTAAGCAGGTGCAGGCGCTAAATTAATGCGTGCACGCGTTAAATTAACATCTTCACGTGCTAAATTAACGCCTCAAATAAGCACTTGCAAATGTGCTTGCAGGCGGTCCAACATGTGCTAAATAAACTGCTGCAAGTTGTCCTACACACGCTAATTTAACGCATTATTTCATCTGCTAATTTTACCAGCCAATTTCCCAAGCGCCTCCTTTCCTTAAATCGGTGTACAGTCAGTTTGATGCAACACAACAATTGAAGATGGTGAGAAGGAACTTCCTTAGCCGCTGCAAACAGACCCTAAATGACTGCACACGGCTTCTGCTCTCCGATAATCGTGGACTTGATGCCCTTCAGTCCACGTTAATCAAGGTTGATTCTTTTTAAATACTATTATTTATTTATATATATATATATTAGATTTTTTATATATTTTTTAAAGGGGTGGATCAGCTTAATATTGCGGAAAGAATGTTGCTTCCAATGTAATTGTCTGCATCATTTCCAATCCCCCATATTTTTTGGGTAAATATATATATATATATCTCCATACACGCATGCATATACATACATACACATACCTATATGGACATACATACTTTTTTAAAGAATATACCTTTATTATTATTCCCCGCAAACCCTACCACCGATTCCCCCAGTTGGAGTAAACTAATAAACACTTATGCTTTTACCTTCAATTTATACATCTTATACACCTTCTACAGACACAGTCTACTTTACAATAGTTCTCTCTTGTTTGTTCTTAGTCCTTCCTCTATTTCTGATGGCCATCCAGTTCTATTTGTAACTATGCTATTTCACAAAAGTTCCAAACCTATATACATTTTACAGATCCTGTATGCTCTACATTGTTTATCTTGTTATTAGTCCCACCCTTCAGCTCCACTCAACCCCTCCCATCTGTCTCTCAACATCAGCCATTTCGGATTTCTATTTGCCATATATTTTTCAACTGTGCAGTGATGCTTCACAAAATAATTGAACCTTCCTATTCTCATAGCTTCTACAGATTGTACATTAAAAATAAACATATTTGCTAAAATAATGACTATATTGTTGATTGATTGACTATGGCTTTTCAAATCACCCAGTATTGCTATCTGTAGCGTTAGTTCTAGGCAAATGTTGCAGTTCTTCAGCCATTCCTGGACCTGTGACCAAAAACGAGCTACATATGGACAAACCAAAATAAATGATCTAATGACTCTGCCTCCTCACAGCAGAATCTGCAGAGCTGGGAAGATTGTATCCCCCATATATATAGCATTCTATGAGTTGAAAGAATTTTGTATAGTAATTTATATTGAGAAATTCAAAGTTTTGAATCCGGTGTTGTTTTGCATATCAATTCATTAACCATGTGCCATGGAATGGGTACATCGAAAATCTCTTCCCAACTATTTTGCAATTTATATGGCACAGCTGTCAGTTTTTTTGGTCCTTAAATGCAATTGGTATATGTTTTTATTTATCACACTTCTTTAACCATTTTTGTTCTTTAATACAGGGCCGACATACAAGTTCCGTACTTTTGTCCCCTTCTACTTGCCTCTTCCATTTTTGTGGTAATGCTGCAATTAATTGGTTGTAATTTTGGGTAGAGCAGACATTTCCATATGTCTGTGTTAGCTGCATGTGTGACAACTCCACCAGTCCTATTTATGATATCATTCACTTAAATTATACCTTTTTTAAACATTTCTTCAATAAATACAGTTTTTTTTAATCAATTAGTATATTTGAATTTAACCACAATATTTGTTGTACTATTTGTTCCGTCCTTTCAGGTGGATTAAACTGAAATTGCAACCAACTTTCTAAGGCTTGTTTAAAAAATAAAGATATTTTGGAAAAAGAAAGTGAGCAGGTGTAATCTGAATAAAGGGGAAAAGGCCCTTCCTGAATATAGGATGAGACATTCGTACCAATTGACTAGAGAACCAGTTTGGATTTAAGTATATAACTTTTGTATGACTGATGCCTTTAGTGAGAGGTCTAATGCTTTAATATTTAATCATTTCTGCCCACTGAATTCATATTCGTTATATAAATAGGCCCTTTTCATTTTATCTGGCTTGCCGTTCCAAATACAATGGAATATCTTTTGTTCATATAATTTAAAAAGCAGGTCACTAGGTGTAGGCAAATAGGTAAACTGTGATATAACTAAAGAGTTAATCAGGGTGATTTTTCCACAAATAGACAGGTATTTGCCTTTCCATGGTAGCAAGATCTTATCTATTTTTGCTAACTTTCTATAAAAATGTATTGGAGTGAGATCATTTCTTTCTTTTGGGATTTGTATACCGAGCATGTCCACATCTCTGTCAGACCATTTAATTGGTAAACTAGATGGTAATGTAAAATGTGCATTTTTTGTGATCCAATACGTAATATGGTACATTTATCATAATTTGGTTTTAATCCAGAGAGGATAGCAAAAATATCTAGATCCTATAAGAGGCAGTGGAGAGACTCTAATTGTGGTTTTAAAAGAAAACATGAATCATCAGCGTACAATGACACTTTCGTTTTTAAGCCACGGATTTCCAATCCCTTAATATTATTGTTTGATCTAATTTTAGCAGCTAACATTTCGATGGCAATAATAAATAGATATGCCGATAGTGGACAACCTTGTTTTACTCCTCTAGATAGTTTAAAACTTTCTGAGATGTAGCCATTATTTACTATTTTACACCTAGGGTTACAATACATAACCTTAACCCATTTTATTACAGATTCCCCAAAATTGAAATGTTCTAGGCATTTATATATAAACTCCAGTCGTACTTTATCAAAAGCCTTTCAAAATCAGCTATGAAAACCAGGCCTGGTGTCCCTGATATTTCAGTACAGGTTTCCAGTACTTGTCTTATATTATCTTCAATGTATCGTCCATGTAAAAAACCTGTCTGATTAGGATGAATAATATCTGACGATACTTTTTAAATTCTATGTGCCAAGCATTTTGCTAGGATTTTTGCATCACAACGCTGAAGTGTAAGATGTCTCCAATTTTTTTTAAATGGACTGGATCTTTATAAATACCACTTGGGTCCTGTTTCAGTAATAATGATATCAGACCTTCTTGTTGCGTGTCTGATAATCTACCATTTATATAGGAGTGGTTAAAACAAGCCAGTAATGGTCCTTTGAGTATACCAAAAAAAAAAAGTTTTGTATACTTCCACGGGTATGCCATCCAGCCCTGGAGTTTTCCCATCTTAAAGGCCCCAATTGCCTCAAGCAGTTCCTCATCTGTAATTTGGCCTTAACAGGAGTCTTTCTGAACAGATATTAATTTTACATTAATATTAGGAAAAACATCCATACAATTAGTTTCAGTTAGTGGAGATGGAGGAGCCTGAAACAAAAACATATTCTTAAAGTACTTCCTCTTTCAAAATATAATTTGGTGAATCATGCGTGACTCCATCATTTGTAACAAGTTTTAATAAAAACAATTTGGTAGCATTTCTATATTGAAGATTGAAAAAGAATTTGGTGCATTTTTCCCCATATTCCATCCAGTTTGCTTTATGTTTTATAATATATTACACTAGATCTTTCTTGAATAAGTTTCTCCATTTCTTTTTGTTTTTCCTCTAACTTATTCTGTGCCTCTATAGTACATTGTTTTTGCTATCTAACTGTACGGTTAGTCCTTCAATTTCCTTTGTTAATATGGACTCTTGATCTAAATTGCTTTTGTTTTATAGATGAGTACTGAATTGCATGGCCTCTAAAGGTACATTTAAAAGTGTCCCCTACAGTAAGGGGATCTGCTGTACCTGCTCTGTCTGAAGAAGTCAGTTATAAATTCTTCTGTCCTAGATCTAAACAATTTATTATCTAGTAGGCTTTGATTACATTTCCAATATCCTCGCCCACGTGGAAATTCTGTAAGAGTAATATATATGCCAATTATGTGATGATCCGACCGCATTCTGTCCCCTATCAACACTTTTTAAAACTTTTGGTGCCAGAGAAAATGGTATAAGAAAGTAGTCAAGGCGACTAGCTTGATTAAGCCTCCGCCATGTATATCTCACTAGGTCAGGATATTTAAGTCTCCATATATCCACTAATTCCAATATAACCATGACATTCATGATTTTCTTAAGTGCCTGAGGGTGATAGTTTGTATTGTGATTTCCTTTCCGGTCCATAAAGGTATTTAAGACCATATTAAAATCTCACACCATAATAATAGAGTCTAGTGTTGCTTGTAGAGTTGATACATTTTTAAATATATTTTCAAAGAAGCTTGGATCATCATTATTCGGACCGTACAGGTTAATTAATAAGCCATATCTGTTTATTGTCCAATAACATATTTAAAATAATCCATCTACCTTGAGGATCTGTTTGGGCAATTTGCACATTTGGATCAAAATTATTGTTAATTAAAACCACCACGCCTTTTGAATTTCTTTGCCCATGTGAGAAGTATATTTCGCCCCCCCCCAGTTCTTTATCCACAAAACTTCATCTAAAACTGTTGAATGGGTTTCCTGTAAACTATAGATATTATATTCCTTCTCTTTTAGCCAGGTAAATACTGATTTGTCTTTTCTTATTATCTGCTAGGTCAATATGCCTTGTATACTGTTGCTCAGGTTAGTTATCATTGTTTTAGTTCACAATGGAGCCCCTTGTCCCACTCCTCATACCCCTGATACCTCCTTTGTCCCACCTCCCACATATGCGGTGACCTCACCCATTACAACCAGCATGTCCAGAGATAAAACCTCTCTCATCATCACCCAGTGCCTGGGCTTACCTCCGCCGTACCCGCACCCCACCATACCCCTGTCTGCGCATTATGCCCTGAATATATTCTACCATGCCCAGATACCTGCTCCTCTTATTCTCTGTCCCCAACGCTCTAGGCGACCAGTTTCGATAGCCTTTAGCCGCACCCTCATACTACTCCTTCTCTGTTCCGCGGGTGATGTGGAGGTAAACCCAGGCCCTGCATGTCTCCAGGCACCCTCATTTGTTGACTTCTGTGATCGAAAAAGCCTTGGTTTCATGCATGTCAACATCAGAAGCCTTCTCCCTAAGTTTGTTTTACTCACTGCTTTAGCACACTCTGCTAACCCTGATGTCCTTGCCGTGTCTGAATCCTGGCTCAGGAAGGCCACCAAAAATTCAGAGATTTCCATACCCAACTATAACATCTTCCGTCAAGATAGAACTGCCAAAGGGGGAGGAGTTGCAGTCTACTGCAGAGATAGCCTGCAAAGTAATGTCATACTTTCCAGGTCCATACCCAAACAGTTCGAACTACTAATTCTGAAAATTACTCTCTCCAGAAATAAGTCGCTCACTGTTGCCACCTGCTACCGACCCCCTCAGCTCCCAGCTGTGCCCTGGACACCATTTGTGAATTGATTGCCCCCATCTAGCTTCAGAGTTTGTTCTGTTAGGTGACCTAAACTGGGATATGCTTAACACCCCGGCAGTCCTACAATCTAAGCTAGATGCCCTCAATCTCACACAAATCATCAAGGAACCCACCAGGTACAACCCTAACTCTGTAAGCAAGGGCACCCTCATAGACGTCATCCTGACCAACTGGCCCTCCAAATACACCTCCGCTGTCTTCAATCAGGATCTCAGCGACCACTGCCTCATTGCCTGTATCCGATACGGTGCCGCAGTCAAACGACCACCCCTCATCACTGTCAAACGCTCCCTAAAACACTTCTGTGAGCAGGCCTTTCTAATCGACCTGGCCCGGGTACCCTGGATGGACATTGACCTCATCCCGTCAGTTGAGGATGCCTGGTCATTCTTTAAGAGTAACTTCCTCACCATTTTAGATAAGCATGCTCCGTTCAAAAAATGCAGAACTAAGAACAGATACAGCCCTTGGTTCACTCCAGACCTGACTGCCCTCGACCAGCACAAAAACATCCTGTGGCGGACTGCAATAGCATCGAACAGTCCCCGCGATATGCAACTGTTCAGGGAAGTCCGGAACCAATACACGCAGTCAGTCAGGAAAGCTAAGGCCAGCTTCTTCAGGCAGAAGTTTGCATCCTGTAGCTCCAACTCCAAAAAGTTCTGGGACACTGTGAAATCCATGGAGAACAAGAGCACCTCCTCCCAGCTGCCCACTGCACTGAGGCTAGGGAACACGGTCACCACCGACAAATCCATGATTATTGAAAACTTCAACAAGCATTTCTCAACGGCTGGCCATGCCTTCCGCCTGGCTACTCCAACCTCGACCAACAGCTCCGGCCCCCGGAAAGAGCTGCAAAACCTGGACCCGTATAAATCAGCTGGGCTTGACAATCTGGACCCTCTATTTCTGAAACTATCCGCCGCCATTGTCGCAACCCCTATTACCAGCCTGTTCAACCTCTCTTTCATATCGTCTGAGATCCCCAAGGATTGGAAAGCTGCCGCAGTCATCCCCCTCTTCAAAGGGGGAGACACCCTGGACCCAAACTGTTACAAACCTATATCCATTCTGCCTTGACTATCTAAGGTCTTCGAAAGCCAAGTCAACAAACAGGTCACTGACCATCTCGAATCCCACCGCACCTTCTCCGCTATGCAATCTGGTTTCCGAGCCGGCTACGGGTGCACCTCAGCCACACTCAAGGTACTAAACGACATCATAACCGCCATCGATAAAAGACAGTACTGTGCAGCCGTCTTCATCGACCTTGCCAAGGCTTTCTACTCTGTCAATCACCATATTCTTATCGGCAGACTCAGTAGCCTCGGTTTTTCGGATGACTGCCTTGCCTGGTTCACCAATTACTTTGCAGACAGAGTTCAGTGTGTCAAATCGGAGGGCATGCTGTCCGGTCCTCTGGCATGTCTCTATGGGGGTGCCACAGGGTTAAATTCTCGGGCCGACTCTTTTCTCTGTATATATCAATGATGTTGCTCTTGCTGCGGGCGATTCCCTGATCCACCTCTACGCAGACGACACCATTCTATATACTTTCGGCCCGTCATTGGACACTGTGCTATCTAACCTCCAAACGAGCTTCAATGCCATACAACACTCCTGTCAGGACCCGGTTATGAACCTGGATCTCTGGAGTGAGAAACAGTCACTTAACCAACTGAGCCACGAATAGTCAGCAGAACCCAGAAGATGAGGCAGACACAGCAGTACTTAAGACGGTGTATTTAATAAAGTAAAAAAGGAGAAGTCCTTCAATACAAAAATGGCAAATCCAAAAGGTGGTAGGAATAGCACAAAAAAGCCTCAAGAGATACTCAAAAACAAAAACAGAATTCCACAAGAGCATCCACCGGAATCGACAAGAAAACACAGAACACTAGGGCTGGGTGCTAACATACAAACACAGAGCACAGAACTGAGGGAAACTAAGGGTTTAAATACAATCAGGGGAAACAAGGTACAGGTGCAAATAATAATGGGGAACAAGGGAAAAAACATAAGGTCAAAAAGCACAATGGGGGCATCTAGTGACCAAAACCCGGAACAACCCTGGCCAAATCCTGACAACTCCTTCCGTGGCCTCCAACTGCTCTTAAACGCTAGTAAAACCAAATGCATGCTTTTCAACCGATCGCTGCCTGCACCCGCATGCCCGACTAGCATCACCACACTGGATGGTTCCGACCTTGAATATGTGGACACCTATAAGTACCTAGGTGTCTGGCTAGACTGCAAACTCTCCTTCCAGACCCATATCAAACATCTCCAATCGAAAATCAAATCAAGAGTCGGCTTTCTATTCCGTAACAAAGCCTCCTTCACTCACGCTGCCAGCTTACCCTAGTAAAACTGACTATCCTACCGATCCTCGACTTCGGCGATGTCATCTACAAAATTGCTTCCAACACTCTTCTCAGCAAACTGGATGCAGTTTATCACAGTGCCATCCGTTTTGTCACTAAAGCACCCACCACTGCGACTTGTATGCTCTAGTCGGCTGGCCCTCGCTACATATTCATCACAAGACCCACTGGCTCCAGGTCGTCTACAAGGCCATGCTAGGTAAAGCTCCGCCTTATCTCAGTTCACTGGTCACGATGGCAACACCCATCCGTTGCACGCGCTCCAGCAGGTGTATCTCACTGATCATCCCTAAAGCCTCATTCGGCCGCCTTTCGTTCCAGTACTCTGCTGCCTGTGACTGGAACGAATTGCAAAAATCGCTGAAGTTGGAGACCTTTATCTCCCTCACCAACTTCAAACATCAGCTATCTGAGCAGCTAACCAATCGCTGCAGCTGTACATAATCTATTGGTAAATAGCCCACCCATTTTCACCTACCTCATCCCCACAGTTTTTATTTATTTACTTTTCTGCTCTTTTGCACACCAATATCTCTACCTGTACATGATCATTTATCAATCCAGTGTTAATCTGCAATATTGTAATTATTCGCCTACCTCCTTATGCCTTTTGCACACTTTGTATAGAGACTCCCCTTTTTTTTCTACTGTGTTATTGACTTGTTAATTGTTTACTCCATGTGTAACTCTGTGTTGTCTGTTCACACTGCTATGCTTTATCTTGGCCAGGTCGCAGTTGTAAATGAGAACTTGTTCTCAACTAGCCTACCTGGTTAAATAAAGGTGAAATAAAAAAAATAAAAAATAAAAAATTACAATTGTAACTGGCTATACTTATTTCACCACCTATCATAATGAGACACAACTTTCAATTATTTTTATCAAAATATATGTTTGTAAACGTACCATTAAAAAGTAACATGATGATTGAGTGTCTATATACTGTAGCTGTACCATGATCTTTGCATTTCTACTAAGTAAACCTCCAATTAGTCCCTACTATTCCACCTGCTAAAAGCCCTCCTCATCCCGAGTTGGGTTGTCATCCCAATGCCCGGCAGACCACCCTCGACCCCCTGTATCCCATAACCCATAACCGACTGAGATCCATCCTTTGAAAAGAGCACACAGTGCCATTTACCGAATGGAAGTAGATTAACTGCCAAATGCTTTTTCATCGCCCTCACCTCGATTTGTATTATATATAGCTGTGGATCATCCTCTATTGTACCTAACATCTTTTACTCCTTTGCAACAGTTGTGGGATACACACATACACCCACACACACTCAACCCAAACCCCACACAACCATAAGCTCACTTACACAACAATTGCACCACCCCAGAACCCAACTCAAGATAGGTCTTGATTTACAAATGCACTTGCTGTTGCAGCTGCATGAGAAGGCCTGCAAGACCTTAGGCAAAAAGGCAAAAATGTAGAGATTTTATTTATCATTGTCACATCCTAGATGATGGAGGTCAAATGTACACCTTTTCCCTGAAACACCCACAATGCAGGCACCAGTATTGACCATATTCCCAAGCATCTCCATGCAATCTGACTGATTCTGTGCCACTAGGGTCACAATAATATACCCCCTCTCTGAATGTCTGAGTGTGAACCCCTCCCCATGGGTTACTGTAGCTAGTGTTGCCAGCACTGCCACTGCCTGGGTGGGGGCACCCCACCGGCTAGGTACAAGGTCATCAAGGTTCTCATTAGCAGCTTTGAGAATTTCCTTGTGTACCTCTCCCTTTAGGGGGCTTTGGCTTTGCAGGACCAACCAAGCAGGCTCAGAATCTTGAGGAATAATATTATTACTATTATTACTTAATCATAAAGTTGATCTGCTAGCTAACACAGAAAATGGATCTGTGTATGGCTATGCAGTTATATTGGAGGCTCAGACACTGAGACAGCAGTGCAAGTAACTTAAGCCTATGGTTCGCTAATATTGATTAGGCCAAGGGAGTATTTTATATTTAGCTAGTATATGTAGTATATATATATTTTGTTTTAATGAATGCTGGTATTTGGTTGGATTGCTAAATTAGTTACTAGTTAGCTTGCTAACGTTCCTTATCCGCAATACCCCGGCCATAGCCACAGTGAACGGCGCCGTCTTGTAATATTTTTACAGCCCTGCTAGCTACATAAAGGTGACTTATTATCGAGGAGTGCTGAAGTCAAACATGTTTTTGTATTTTTTTGGCAAAACAGCAACTGAAGGTCTAAAACTTCAGGCAGGCTTGCTGGCTAGCTATATTTTCAATGCTACCTAGCCTTAGCCGCGCTAGCTCGCGATTAGCATGAAAACATTTACAAAGCTCACAAAGCTCATTTGACCTAGGACAACCCTGTAAAAACGTTGCTAATATCTACAACATATCAGCTTTCCAACAGCACAGATATTACTTTTGAATACCCTTTGAAATATTAATATTTAATCTAAGCCTATGATGTAGAAATAACAACTTCAGACTTAAACCAGGAACGTTAACGTTAGTACTTTGAACAGGAATCTCAGTCCCATCCATGGTCTCTATTTTCACCAGACTTGTCATCTTGGAGACCATACAGAGGAGCCTTGAGCGGGCTAAGGGAGGCTGATAAATGTTGGGTGTGGTTGGGCTTACTGATGATTTTTCTTTCACTCTTTGTTCTCCTGCTGCCCATTGTATTCGTTCTTGGTCAACATTTCTATTTATGTCTTGACTTTAAAATCCAATATTATAAAAACATTACTTGGCCACAATTTGTGACAGTTACTATAATTTAAAAGTGTTTTTGGAATGAGGGGGGTGGGCTGTGTCACAGTACATTAAGTAGCCTAAACACAGTGTTGTATTATTGTTACAGCCAGTTCCGGTACCGGGCTCCTCGGACTTGGAGAGGAGCAAGAGCTGCACCTTGTTATGCCATCACTCAAGAGCAACTGAGGTCTCTGATGTCCTGTGCTTTCAGTGTGTCTCAGATGGCAGATATTCCACATGTGTCCCGATCGACAGTCAAACGTCGTGTAAGGTCAGTTGTTGATTGGGAGTAATGCTATAAACTACAGATGCATGGTTTCCAGTTTCTTACCAATCGAACAATTTAGAATGACTACAATCAAGACAGGACTTTAAAATGACTATGATGATATACATTACCTCATCCCTGTCCATTGTTACTCTTTTTTTTCAGACACTTCAATCTGTCACATGCACCGTTATATTCTGACATGTCAAACTGGGCTCTGGATGAAAAGATTATGGACTTGGTGGATGGGAACGACAAACTTGGACCGGAGGATGTTCGAGCATATTTAAGGGGTCCGGGTGCAGAGATGCAGAGCGAGGGCTGCCCTCAGAGACATGTCACAGAGGCTGCATAGAAGGTCATGCCGTGTTGCTGGACCAATCTCGTAATGGCACCTTGATGGAAACCACAAACTGATAAGGAAGATGTATTTTTCTGATAGACACAATTATCTACATCACTGGTGAGAAGTTGTACATTGTAATATCTCAAATTTTTATCCTCAACTTGTTCATCAACAACTAACAGTTCAGTAAGCAATGGCCCTTGATTCCATATGTCACTCATGTGTATAATAACTGTTTTATTGTGTTTCTGCTACTTCTGTGATTGATAGAACATCTGCATCATGAAATTAACAAACATGATTATATTGAGGACATATGGAGACAAAAACAATTGGAGCAACATATTTGTGCCTGAGTGTGAACCACAGGAGAGTCTGTCCTCTTGACTCATCAAGATAAACATGGTTATTTTATCCAATTGAAGTAGATATTGTAATTTCACATCTTCCGCTGCAGGAAACAGTCTAGAACAAACCCTTGTTGTAGGGCTAACGGAAGGACTTATAGTTGTGATCCGCGGTAGATTGTTCATTAACATTGTTCCACATTTTGATGTTAATTTAATATTTGGTCTGCTGCTTTGTTATATACTGCAGGAACCTGATGCAGCATCTAAGTGGTAAAGGAGGATGGTGATGTTTGTATATTTCATGTGTCTTCAGCTTTTGTATCAACCAGTGCTGTATTTTCTGATTTAGGTGGAGGATAGTCATACATGGTGGCATTGACTTGTACAGCCACCTCATTATGTTTCTCCGTGCTTCCAGCAACAATCGCAGCAGTACTGTAATGGATTGCTTCATGTCACCGATCCCTCAGGAGCTGTGTCATTACGCACACCTGGTCCCCATTCCCACTGATTGTAATTGTATAAATGTGCCCTTTGGTTCACCATTTGGCTGTCGATGATTGTTACTATGTCTGTTGCCGTGTATGAGTACTTGTGTTTTGGCCTTTTGTGCCCTTGTGGATTGCACAGATGATTACGGGTCTCATCCACTGTGTTAATCATTGTGCGCGTGTGCTATTTATTCAAGGTACTCCTCGCTCGTTTGTTTGGGTTTCAACCCTGTGTTTTTGTTACGTGTTTGTTTGGTCTTTGTCCCCGTGCCTTTACACGGCATGCCATAATTTGGGCTTAATAAAAGAACATTACGCATTCCTGCACATGTCTCCCAAATCCAGACATGCTGTCTCCAGATATGGTGTTCCCTCCAGAGTTAGGACGGACCATGGAGGAGAAAACAGCACCGTCTGCTTTCTCCAATAAGACATATTGAAAATATGATTTTTAAAAATAGAGCTACATGCATCCTTGAAATGTCTTCTTGACCTACACATCGATTACATTGTATAGTGAGTGATGCACTCAGCTACATGTTTTTCTGTAAATAATTTTCAGAACGCAATCACCTCATGTTTGACAGCTTTATTGCTTTCTCCATGTTTTTGAAATGTATAAGCCTTGACCTTTTACAGACTACTTCTACAAACAAAGCTACACTTGTGGCAGAACCTATTCGTGTGCCCCCCCCACATCTTCTGCACCACTTCCTGTGGCCCCCATCCACCATTCACTTGTCGTCCACCTTCACCCCCCTCTTCTGTTGATGTTGGTGATGACAATGAGTACGTCATCCCTGTAAATAATTCAATGCCTTATTACCGATGAATTGTGGGAAGTGTGTGAGCTTTGTTATTCTGAATGTCTCTTTTTTGTGTGTGTTGACCTCCAAACACTGCTGAAGTTAATGAGCAGCAAGATTGACTCTGCTTTTGTCCCTGATGCCAACCAAATTAACGTGATGAGGGACAACGTTTATGTTTGTGGAGTGAGAGGCTTTAAGAGAGCCCGCTTTAATCCGGAGGAAAAAATAGATGTGGTTTTTAGGGATGCTGTATGACTTGAGTAAGACATTTGATTTTTGCATGTTATTTAATGTGTCCTTTATTTACTGTTCGTCTTCTGTGTGACAGCACTCTATGATGGCGTATACAAGCAGGTGGGCCGCATGATTGCTGTCTGGTACATGGGGGTGTAGAGCCACAATTTTTCAGAGAGGCTATACAGGCAAGTGTGTGGCCTACAACCTCCTGTGCCAGAAATGAAAGAAATTGTGGAATATGACTTCAGAGAGAAGTTGGAGAAGGTAAGTAACTTTATACTGTGATGGATGTTACGTTACTGTTTATTTGCTGTTCATTTGCAGTTTGAAAAAAATATTATCATGAATACTTTTCCACATGGATTTGGTTCCCTTTTGTTGGCAGGCAATCTTTTTTAAGGGTAGGGATAATCAGTTTATTGTTTTGCTAATTTGTCCCAAAGCACTGTTTATTGAACTAAGATCCAGTTAGCACAAACTGTTGACGAGGCACAGGAAGCGGTCATGTTGGGTTCAGTGCTATTCTTTTGTACATTGGAGAGGGAGGCCCTGGTGGTGTCAGCCACAAAGTTCTACTTCGAAAGCAGGCTACGCGATGATCTTGCGCAGTAAGTTTCCATATATCTAAGGAATCTCGTAAGTTGAGCTAATAAATTATTCAGGGCAAATTCATTTTGTGACTTTTTTTTACTTCATAGATTCAAAGAGGAGTGTCTAGGTTGCATGAATAGACACTCAAGCCTCTTCAGAGAGGTTTTCATCTACGCTGAGAAGCCTCTTTTGGTCAAAGACATAGCTTCTCTCTTCAAAGCAGAGCGCTCCCCACCTGGTACCAAAGAGCAATAGAGATCAGAGTCATATCTTTCTGGAGGGACTGGCTGCTGGAGGTGGAAGGTTAGATGCGAAACCATCATCATTGAAGTAACACAGCCCACATCAGAAAAACATGTCACCTAATCACTCACAACTGTGGGACAGCATTTTATAGCCTTATTCTTCCATGGGCCCCATGAGAACATAATAGATATATTTCATCCCAAATGACTTTCAGTTAGAGTATCGTGTTCTTCAATGAGTGTTACTTATGGACTTTTAATGTCCCTTTAACCATGGAGAAGGCTTTCATTTTCACTTCGGGGGTTTCAGCATTCCTAGGCTGGGATTGCCAGTGGGATCCACAGCTACAGTTCTATCTGCTACTGCACGGCTAGCGGTACCTTAGTGCCAAGTCTAGGTCCAAGAGGGTTCGAAAAAGCTTCTACCCCCAAGCCATAAGACTACTGAACATCTAATCGAATGGCTACCCAGACTATTTGCTGCTACTCTATTATCTATGCATAGTCACTTGATCTCTACCTACATGTATATATTAACTCGACTAACCGGTGCAACCGCACATTGACTCTGTACCGGTATCCCCTGTATATAGCCTCTCTCTATTGTTATTTTACTGCTGCTCTTTAATTATTACTTTTATTTCATTTTTTTTAACTGCATTGTTGGTTAAAGGCTTAAATGTGTGAGTGTTGACGAGGACAAGGCTGGAGAACACTCTGTCATGCTGATTGAGTTCGAATAACAAACTGGAAGCTTCAAAAGGAGAGTGATGCTTGGAATCATTGTTCTTCCTCTGTCAATCATGGTTACCTGCAAGGAAACACGTGCCGTCATCATTGCTTTGCACACAAAGGGCTTCACAGGCAAGGATATTCCTGGTTGATTTAGGTGCAATCCTACTGGTA
Organism: Oncorhynchus masou masou; assembly: GCF_036934945.1. Lineage (NCBI taxonomy): Eukaryota > Metazoa > Chordata > Actinopteri > Salmoniformes > Salmonidae > Oncorhynchus > Oncorhynchus masou. The sequence continues at coordinate 472,252 of NC_088237.1, forward strand.
GCAATATCCTTGCCTGTGCCTCTCTCACTGTGTTAACGAAGGAAACACTGACATGATGTCAGCTGGTCCTTTTGTGGCAGGGCTGAAATGCAGTGGAAATGTCTTTTTGGGATTCAGTTAATTTGCATGGCAAAGAGGGACTTTGCAATTAATTGTAATTAATCTGATCACTCTTCATAACATTCTGGAGTATATGCAAATTGCCATCATACAAACTGAGGCAGCAGACTTTGTGAAGATTAATATTTGTGTCATTCTCAAAGCTTTTGTGCTTCTACAACTGCATTGCTTGCTGTTTGGGGTTTTAGGCTGGGTTTTCTGTACAGCACTTTGAGATATCAGCTGATGTACGAAGGGCTATATAAATGAATTTGATTTGATTTTTGGCCACGACTGTACAGTGGATGGGAGAATGGTCAAGTATCACCATCTACTTTGTTTTGCTTATGCTGAGACTGTTGTTCTATCACCTTTTATGTCAGGTCCCACAGCTTCTCCATGTACTCATGATCACTGGGGATCAGGTGTACCATGGTAGAGTCATCAGCATGTTTAGGTGTCGGTCCATTCTGGGGATACACATTCTTGTGATAATGTTAAAAATCAAATTTGTTATTACAGGGTTTTCACCCAGAGCCCTGAGTCTGCTAACCAGTTTGTGGGTCAGGATGGTGTTGAAAGCAGAGCTATAAAGAAAATGCACTCCTACGTATGTAAAAATGTATAATTGACATTTCTTTGGACTATAGGTAAACTGGAGTTGGTCCGGTGAAATGTTTGCTATCATGTGCTACACGATATGTATTGTTCCAGTTGTTAAAATGGATATTGACTGGGCTGCAGTGGGGATGGTAAGAAGCTTATATATCACGGGGACCTAACTTCGAATGTCCTTTCCTGGTACAGACACTGCAGTCAAAAATCCAACCAGCTGCTCTCCACCCTACAGTGGCTGAAGATATTTTGCCTGACGTCAAACATTAACAAGAGAGTCGGATTGAAGTGTCTGGAAAAAATATAAACATAAGATCAGAGTCCTTATTTTTGTCATCATTACTGGCACAGTCGTTTTAAAATAACTTCTAATTGTAGTCACTTTCAATTGATTCATTGACTCCAAGAACCATAGATTGTTTGTAGTTCATAACATTAATACACAACTGACATTAAATGTCGCTTGACAGTAGCTTGGGATACATGTTTTAATAACATTGGATATTTGATCGGGCTTAATGATGCATACCTTGCTTGTGTTGTGCATGCCAACCAGGTGAGAATCACCAGAATTAACTGTGATACTTGATGAATCAGGTCTTCTCTGCTGTTTCATCAGCCTCCCCCTTGCCCACTCCAAGCTCCTCTTCATGGATCCCTTCTGCAAGACACAATTGTGTGAAAATAAAGTGGAAGGAATGGGAACCCTATTCCTTTGAAGCAGTTCTATATAGTACTGGGTATATGCCTGAAGTTGATATTTTACCCTAATAAGCTTCGATGGAATATAAATGTTCCAAAACAAAGTGAAAGTGCACATTAAAGTCTACTCTGTTCGAAAGCTGACATGTAGATGACATGTAGATGTTAGCAAAGGTTTTTGTAATGGATCTCGTCCTCCTCTTCTGAGGAGGAGTAGCGAGAAGGATCGGAGGACCAATGCGCAGCGTGGTAAGTGTCCATAATGTTTAATGAAAATGAACACTGAAATACAAAACAATAAACGTGAATCAACGACACAAACGAAACAGTCCCGTGTGGCACAAACACTGACACAGAAAATAAACACCCACAACTCAAAAGTGAAACCAGGCTACCTAAGTATGATTCTCAATCAGGGACAACGATTGACAGCTGCCTCTGATACTAGGCCGAACACAGAAATCCTAAATTATAGAAAAACGAACATAGACAACCCACCCTACTCACTCCCTGACCATACTAAAACAAAGATATAATAACAACTAAGGTCAGAACATGACAGTTGACAAGGTTGTCAGTTGCCAAATTTGCTTTATGTGCGGCTAACGTCAGCATTGCAATGACAGCCAGGCTGAAGAAGTTACCCACCTTCGGCTGTTGTTTTGCTTAAATAAAAGGCTTTGGCCTAAAAACGTAACTAAAAAACATGTGCGGCTTCAGTACTAGCCGATAAGTCACATTTAGGTAGCTTGTCTTCCGTTAGTCAATGATACATTTAGGTAGCTTGTCTTCCATTAGCCTCTAAACAGAGGGAGTAAGGTAGTGTAGTAAACAACCAAAGATTTCAAGACTAAAAGTGGTGAAAGTAGTATCAAAAATACACTTTATCTGATCCTTGGCCTATATTGTACTTCCGGCGCCAACAGCGATGGCCTCCTCGCTTCGCGTTCTTAGGAAACTATGCAGTATTTTTTTTATGTATTATTTCTTATACTGTTACCCCAGGAAATCTTTAGTCTTATTACATACAGCCAGGAGGAACTATTGGATATAAGAGCAATGTCAACTTACCCACATTATGACCAGGAATACGACTTTCCCGAAGCGGATCCTCTGTTTGGTCCACCACCCAGGACAATGGATCGGATCCCAGTAAGCGACCCAAAACAACGGCGCTGCAGAAGGGGCAGACGGAGCGGTCTTCCGGTCAGGCTCCGTAGACAGGCACATCACCCAGCGCTCCCGAGTATACTACTAAACAATGTCCAGTCTCTTGACAACAAGGTAGATGAAATCCGAGCAAGGGTTGCCCTCCAGAGAGACATCAGAGATTTTAACATTCTCTGTTTCATGGAAACATGCTCCCAGCCTATAGATAGAAACTAAAACAGGAAACACCCGTGCTCAGGTCTGTTCAATGCTGGTCAGACCAATCTGATTCCACGCTTCAAGATTGCTTCGATCACGTGGACTGGGATATGTTCCGGACAGCGTCGAACAACAACATTGATGTATACGCTGATTCGGTGAGCGAGTTTATTAGCAAGTGCATCGGTGATGTTGTACCCACAGCGACCATTAAAACCTTCCCCAACCAGAAACCGTGGATTGATGGCAGCATTCGTGCAAAACTGAAATTGCGAACCCCTGCTTTTAATCAGAGCAAGGCGACCGAAAACATGACCGAATACAAACAGCGTAGCTATTCCCTCCGCAAGGCAATCAAACAAGCTAAGCGTCAGTATAGAGCAAAGTAGAGTCGCAATTCAACGGCTCAGACACGAGAGGTATGTGGCAGGGTCTACAGTCAATCACGGACTACAAAAAGAAAACCAGCCCCGTCGCGGGCCACGTTGTCTTGCTCCCAGACAAACTAAACAACTTCTTGTTATGTACTTGAGTGAAGACCCAAAAGCGGTTTTAACAGAAAACAGAGTTCTTTAATGAAAAAACAGGAATGGCATAAATCCTCTTCCAACGTAGTCAATGGAACAAAAAGAACGTTAGTATAATGCAGGATGCACCTGCCAGGCAGACTCCGACAGGATAGGACAAGGTGGAAGCAAACGAGACGACAGCTTGCTTCTGGCATCAAAAACACAAACAAGAATCAGACACTGAAAGTAGCAGGAACAGAGAGAGAAATAGAGACCTAATCAGAGGGGGAAGAGAGAACAGGTGGGAAAGAGTGAATGAGCTAGTTAGGGGAGATGTAGAACAGCTGAAGAATGAGAGACAGAGAAGGTAACCTAAAAAGACCAGCAGAGAGAGACAGAGTGAAGAGAAAGGACAGGAACAGACATAACAAGACATGACAGTACCCCCACTCACCGAGCGCCTCCTGGCGCACTCGAGGAGGAAACCTGGCGGCAACGGAGGAAATCATCGATCAGCGAACGGTCCAGCACGTCCCGAGAGGGAACCCAACTCCTCTCCTCAGGACCGTACCCCTCCCAATCCACTAGGTACTGATGACCACGGCCCCGAGGGCGCATGTCCAAAATCTTACGAACCCTGTAGATGGGTGCGCCCTCGACAAGGATGGGGGGAGGGACGAGCGGGGCGCGAAGAACGGGCTTAACACAGGAGACATGGAAGACCGGGTGAACGCGACGAAGATAGCGCGGGAGAAGAAGTCGCACTGCGACAGGATTAATGACCTGAGAAATACGGAACGGACCAATGAACCGCGGGGCCAACTTGCGAGAAGCTGTCTTAAGGGGAAGGTTCTGAGTGGAGAGCCATACTCTCTGACCGCAACAATATCTAGGACTCTTGGTCCTACGCTTATTAGCGGCCCTCACAGTCTGCGCCCTATTACGGCAAAGTCCCGACCTGACCCCCTTCCAGGTGCGCTCGCAACGCTGGACAAAAGCCTGAGCGGAGGGGACGCTGGACTCGGCGAGCTGAGATGAGAACAGCGGAGGCTGGTACCCGAGGCTACTCTGAAAAGGAGATAGACCGGTAGCAGACGAGGGAAGCGAGTTGTGGGCGTACTCTGCCCAGGGGAGCTGTTCTGAACAAGACGCAGGGTTACGAAAAGAAAGACTGCGTAAAATGCGACCAACAGTCTGATTGGCCCGTTCGGCTTGACCGTTAGACTGGGGATGAAAGCCGGACGAGAGACTGACGGAAGCCCCAATCAAACGGCAAAACTCCTCCAAAATTGAGACGTGAACTGCGGGCCTCTGTCGGAAACGACGTCAGACGGAAGGCCATGAATTCGGAAAACATTCTCGATAATGATCTGAGCCGTCTCCTTAGCAGAAGGGAGCTTAGCGAGAGGAATGAAATGAGCCGCCTTAGAGAATCTATCGACAACCGTAAGAATAACTGTCTTCCCCGCTGATGAAGGCAGTCCGGTGATAAAATCTAAAGCGATGTGAGACCACGGTCGAGAGGGAATGGGAAGCGGTCTGAGACGGCCGGCAGGAGGAGAGTTCCCAGATTTAGTCTGTGCGCAGACCGAACAAGCGGCGACAAATCGACGCGCGTCACGTTCCCGAGTGGGCCACCAGAAACGCTGGCGAATGGAAGCGAGCGTACCCCGAACGCCGGGGTGGCCGGCTAACTTGGCAGAGTGGGCCCACTGAAGAACGGCCGGACGAGTAGGAACGGGAACGAACAGAAGGTTCCTAGGACAAGCTCGCGGCGACGGAGTGTGAGCGAGTGCTTGCTTTACCTGCCTCTCAATTCCCCAGACAGTCAACCCGACAACACGCCCGTCAGGGAGAATCCCCTCGGGGTCGGTGGAGACCTCAGAAGAACTGAAGAGACGAGATAAAGCATCAGGCTTGGTGTTTTTGAGCCCGGACGATAAGAAATAACAAACTCGAAACGAGCGAAAAACAGAGCCCAACGAGCCTGACGCGCATTAAGTCGTTTGGCTGAACGGATGTACTCAAGGTTCCTATGGTCAGTCCAAACGACAAAAGGAACGGTCGCCCCTCCAACCACTGTCGCCATTCGCCTAGGGCTAAGCGGATGGCGAGCAGTTCGCGATTACCAACATCATAGTTACGTTCTGACGGCGATAAGCGATGAGAGAAAAACGCGCAAGGATGGACCTTGCCGTCAGAGAGAGCGCTGAGAAAGAATGGCTCCCACGCCCACCTCTGACGCGTCAACCTCAACAACAAACTGACTAGAGATGTCAGGTGTAACAAGAATAGGTGCGGATGTAAAACGATTCTTAAGAAGATCAAAAGCTCCCTGGGCGGAAACGGACCACTTAAAGCACGTCTTAACAGAAGTAAGGGCTGTGAGGGGAGCTGCCACCTGACCGAAATTACGGATGAAACGACGATAGAAATTAGCGAAGCCCAGAAAGCGCTGCAGCTCGACGCGTGACTTAGGAACGGGCCAATCAATGACAGCCTGGACCTTAGCGGGATCCATCTTAATGCCCTCAGCGGAAATAACGGAACCGAGAAAAGGGACAGAGGCGGCATGAAAAGTGCACTTCTCAGCCTTCACATAAAGACAGTTCTCCAAAAGGCGCTGGAGGACGCGTCGCACGTGCTGAACATGAATCGAGAGAGACGGTGAAAAAATCAGGATATCGTCCATGTAAACGAAAACAAAAATGTTCAGCATGTCTCTCAGGACGTCGTTAACTAGTGCCTGAAAGACAGCTGGAGCGTTAACGAGGCCGAAAGGAAGAACCCGGTATTCAAAGTGCCCTAACGGAGTGTTAAACGCCGTCTTCCACTCGTCCCCCTCCCTGATGCGCACGAGATGGTAGGCGTTACGAAGGTCCAATTTGGTGAAAAACCTGGCTCCCTGCAGGATCTCGAAGGCTGAAGACATAAGAGGAAGCGGATAACGATTCTTAACTGTTATGTCATTCAGCCCTCGATAATCCACGCATGGGCGCAGGGACCCGTCCTTCTTCTGAACAAAAAAAAACCCCGCTCCGGCGGGAGAGGAGGAGGAGACTATGGTACCGGCGTCGAGCGAAACCGACAAATAATCCTCGAGAGCCTTACGTTCGGGAGCCGACAGAGAGTATAATCTACCCCGGGGGGGAGTAGTTCCCGGAAGGAGATCAATACTACAGTCATACGACCGGTGTGGAGGGAGAGAAGTGGCCTTGGAACGACTGAACACAGATCGTGATACTCCTCCGGCACCCCTGTCAAATCGCCAGGCTCCTCCTGTGAAGAAGAGACAGAGGAAACAGGAGGGATAGCAGACATTAAACAGGTCACATGACAAGAAACATTCCAGGATAGGATAGTATTACTAGACCAATTAATAGAAGGGTTATGGCGCACTAGCCAGGGATGACCCAAAACAACAGGTGTAAAAGGTGAACGAAAAATTAAAAAAGAAATGGTTTCGCTATGATTACCAGAGACAGTGAGGGTTAAAGGCAGCATCTCACGCTGAATCTTGGGGAGAGAACTACCATCTAAAGCGAACAAGGCCGTGGGCTCCCTAACTGTCTGAGAGGAATGTCATGTTCCCGAGCCCAGGTCTCGTCCATAAAACAGCCCTCCGCCCCAGAGTCTATCAAGGCACTGCAGGAAGCAGATGATCCGGGCCAGCGGAGATGGACCGGAAAGGTAGTGCGTGATCCAGAAGGAGAGGCCTGAGTAGTTGCGCTCACCAGTAGCCCTCCTCTTACTGATGAGCTCTGGCTTTTACTGGACATGAGGTGACAAAATGACCAGCGGAGCCGCAGTAGAGACAGAGGCGATTGGTGATTCTCCGTTCCTTCTCCTTGGCCGAGATGCGGATACCCCCAGCTGCATAGGCTCAGCATCCGAGCCGGCGGAGGAGGGTGGCAGTGATGCGGCAGGTGGCAGTGATGTGGAGAGGGGAGCAACGGAGAACGCGAGCTCCTTTCCACGAGCTCGGCGACGAAGATCAAACCGTCGCTCTATGCGAATAGCGAGAGCTATTAAGGAGTCCAGACTGGAAGGAACCTCCCGGGAGAGGATCTCATCGTTAACCTCGACAAGGAGACCCTCCAGAAAACGAGCGAGCAAAGCCGGCTCGTTCCAGTCACTAGAGGCAGCGAGAGTGCGAAACTCAATAGAATAATCCGTTATGGATCGATTCCCCTGACATAGGGAAGACAGGGCCCTGGAAGCCTCCTCCCCAAAAACAGAACGGTCAAAAACCCGTATCATCTCCTCCTTAAAGTCCTGATACTGGTTAATACACTCAGCCCTCGCCTCCCAGATTGCCGTGCCCCACTCACGCGCCCGTCCGGTAAGGAGAGAAATGACGTAGGCGATGCGGGCTGCGCTCCTGGAGTAAGTGTTGGGCTGGAGAGAGAACACCACATCACACTGAGTGAGGAATGAGCGGCACTCAGTGGGCTCCCCAGAGTAACACGGCGGGTTGTTGATCCTGGGCTCCGGAGACTCGGAAACCCTGGAAGTGGGCGGTGGATCGAGGTGGAGTTGGTGAACCTGTCTTGTGAGGTCGGAGACTTGGACGGCCAGGGTCTCAACGGCATGTCGAGCAGCAGACAATTCCTCCTCGTGTCTGCCTAGCATCGCTCCCTGGATCTCGACGGCGGAGTGAAAAGGGTCCGGAGCCGCTGGGTCCATTCTTGGTCTGATTCTTCTGTTATGTACTTGAGTGAAGACCCAAAAGCGGTTTTAACAGAAAACAGAGTTCTTTAATGAAAAAACAGGAATGGCATAAATCCTCTTCCAACGTAGTCAATGGAACAAAAAGAACGTTAGTATAATGCAGGATGCACCTGCCAGGCAGACTCCGACAGGATAGGACAAGGTGGAAGCAAACGAGACGACAGCTTGCTTCTGGCATCAAAAACACAAACAAGAATCAGACACTGAAAGTAGCAGGAACAGAGAGAGAAATAGAGACCTAATCAGAGGGGGAAGAGAGAACAGGTGGGAAAGAGTGAATGAGCTAGTTAGGGGAGATGTAGAACAGCTGAAGAATGAGAGACAGAGAAGGTAACCTAAAAAGACCAGCAGAGAGAGACAGAGTGAAGAGAAAGGACAGGAACAGACATAACAAGACATGACACTTCTTTGCTCGCTTTGAGGACAATACAGTGCCACTAACACGGCCCACTACCAAAACCTGTGGGCTCTCCTTCACCGCAGCCAATGTGAGTAGAACATTTAAACGTGATTAACCCTCACAAGGCTGCCGGCCCAGACGGCATCCCCAGCCGCGTCCTCAGAGCATGCGCAGACCAGCTGGCTGGTGTGTTTACAGACATATTCAATCAATCCCTATCCCAGTCTGCTGTTCCCACATGCTTCAAGAGGGCCACCATTGTTCCTGTGTTTGCAGACGACACTACAGTGGTAGGCTTGATTACCAACAACGACGAGACGGTCGACAGGGAGGAGATGAGGGCTTTCGGAGTGTGGTGTCAGGAAAATAACCTCACCCTCAATGTCAACAAAACAAAGGAGATGATTGCGGACTTCAGGAAACAGCAGAGGGAGCAACCCCTATCCACATCGAAGGGACAGTAGTGGAGAAGGTGGAATGTTTTAAGTTTCCTCGGCGTACACATCACGGGCAAACTGAAATGGTCCACCCACACAGACAGCGTGGTGAAGAAGATGCAACAGCACCTCTTCAACCTCAGTAGGTTGAAGAAATTTGGCTTGTCACCAACAACACTAACAAACTTTTACAGATGCACAATCGAGAGCATCCTGTCGGGCTGTATCACCGCCTGGTACGGCAACTGCTCCGCCCACAACCGTAAGGCTCTCCAGAGGGTAGTGAGGTCTGCACAATATATCACCGGGGGCAAACTACCTGCCCTCCAGGACACCTACACCACCCGATATCACAGGAAGGCCAAAAATATCATCAAGGACAACAACCACCCGAGCCACTGCCTGTTCACCCCGCTATCATCCAGAAGGCAAGGTCAGTACAGGTGCATCAACGCTGGGACCGAGAGACTGAAAAACAGCTTCTATCTCAAAGCCATCAGACTGTTAAACAGCCATCACTAACATTGAGTGGCTGCTGCCAACACACTGACTCAAATCTCTAGCCACTTTAATAAATAAAAATTGGATTCACTGGTCACTTTAAACAATGCCACTTTATATAATGTTTGCATACCCTACATTACTCATCTCATATGTACAGTGCCTTGCGAAAGTATTCGGCCCCCTTGAACTTTGCGACCTTTGGCCACATTTCAGGCTTCAAACATAAAGATATAAAACTGTATTTTTTGTGAAGAATCAACAACAAGTGGGACACAATCATGAAGTGGAACGACATTTATTGGATATTTCAAACTTTTTTAACAAATCAAAAACTGAAAAATTAGGTGTGCAAAATTATTCAGCCCCCTTAAGTTAATACTTTGTAGCGCCATCTTTTGCTGCGATTACAGCTGTAAGTCGCTTGGGGTATGTCTCTATCAGTTTTGCAAATCGAGAGACTGAAATTTTTTCCCATTCCTCCTTGCAAAACAGCTCGAGCTCAGTGAGGTTGGATGGAGAGCATTTGTGAACAGCAGTTTTCAGTTCTTTCCACAGATTCTCGATTGGATTCAGGTCTGGACTTTGACTTGGCCATTCTAACACCTGGATATGTTTATTTTTTAACCATTCCATTGTAGATTTTGCTTTATGTTTTGGATCATTGTCTTGTTGGAAGACAAATCTCCGTCCCAGTCTCAGGTCTTTTGCAGACTCCATCAGGTTTTCTTCCAGAATGGTCCTGTATTTGGCTCCATCCATCTTCCCATCAATTTTAACCATCTTCCCTGTCCCTGCTGAAGAAAAGCAGGCCCAAACCATAATGCTGCCACCACCATGTTTGACAGTGGGTATGGTGTGTTCAGTGTGAGGAGCTGTGTTGCTTTTACGCCAAACATAACATTTTGCATTGTTGCCAAAAAGTTCAATTTTGGTTTCATATGACCAGAGCACCTTCTTCCACATGTTTGGTGTGTCTCCCAGGTGGCTGTCTCTCCTTGTATGAGCTGAAAGTTTAGAGGGACGGCCAGGACTTGGTAGATTTGCAGTGGTCTGATACTCCTTCCATTTCAATATTATCGCTTGCACAGTGCTCCTTGGGATGTTTAAAGCTTGGGAAATCTTTTTGTATCCAAATCCGGCTTTAAACTTCTTCACAACAGTATCTCGGACCTGCCTGGTGTGTTCCTTGTTCTTCATGATGCTCTCTGCGCTTTTAACGGACCTCTGAGACTATCACAGTGCAAGTGCATTTATACGGAGACTTGATTACACACAGGTGGATTGTATTTATCATCATTAGTCATTTAGGTCAACATTGGATCCTTCAGAGATCCTCACTGAACTTCTGGAGAGAGTTTGCTGCACTGAAAGTAAAGGGGCTGAATAATTTTGCACACCTAATTTTTCAGTTTTTGATTTGTTAAAAAAGTTTGAAATATCAAATAAATGTCGTTCCACTTCGTGATTGTGTCCCACTTGTTGTTGATTCTTCACAAAAAAATACAGTTTTATATCTTTATTTATGAAGCCTGAAATGTGGCAAAAGGTCTCAAAGTTCAAGGGGGTCGAATACTTTCGCAAGGCACTGTACATGGATGAACACTTCTCCCTCGCTGTCACGGATGCCATGGTTGAACCTTAGTTTAAAGATGTAATCCAGAGACAGGTGTTTTATACAACAGCCTTCTGGGTTTTCTCCTTTGGCTCCCTCCACATATTTTCATTCAAACGCCTGAATTTTCTACATCCCGTTAGCTATCACACTCTGCTTCCACCGGGCATTCCACTGATTTCAAAACTTGGCCATCCAGAATGTGGAGAGCAACACTTTTGCAGTTCTTTGTGATATATTTATAAAAAAAAGCCACATTAGAAAGGATTACCTACTCATACTGAGCAGCTCATGCTCTAGACAGAAGCGTGCTACATGGCAGACCTATCCAAACTCATCTCTCTCGGCATGTCCAGCCATCCATTATCTCAGCCAGTCATGGCTAGCGGGAAGGTTCCTGGCTTTTTCCGTGGGTAAACCAAATAGGCTCGTAATTTAACAATAGTGTTAAAGTTTGTTATTAAGGCACATGTTCCAGAAGGCATTTCTGCAAAAAAAATACAAAAATTGATACAATAAAATGCATTTAGATTTTTTTTAACAACAATTTACTTTCAAATTGCTCTTCTGTGAAGTAGTGACTTGCTACATATGCCTAGTTTCCTGAAACAAGTCACATTTGATATTGCCTATAGGGTGTAAAATTGCTGGGATCATGGCTGGGAAGTGGGCTGCGTCACATACACCTAAAATAATATTGTGGGACTGCGGTTGGGTTTGGGACCAGTTATTGTGGTAGCGGGTGGGATTCGGACAGAAAACCAGCAGGTTCAGGCACAATGAAAGGGAAGGCTGTAACGTTAGAGCAGTTTGTTACTGTGTCAGTGTGAAAAGTAGGGAAACTGACAGATCAATAATGTTGCATTGCCATACCGACTAATGAAACTCACATTGCACTGAAAAAACATCAGAATATTAATCTTCAATCGTTTGACCAGTGGCTTCATCGTTTGTTTCTTTAAGGGCACAAGGCAAGACCCAAATGCAGACACAGGCCACAGATGGTTGAGCTCCGATATTTATTACACCAAAAGGGGTAGGCTAAAGGCAGGTCGGGGACAGGCGAGAGTTCATAAACCAGGTCAGTCCAAACAGTACCAGGGGATAGGCAGGCTCGAGGTCAGGACAGGCAGGGGATTAGTGAACAGGACCAAGTCCAAACAGTACAAGGGGATAGGCAGGCTCGAGGTCAGAACAGGCAAGAGTGGTCAAGCAGGCGGATTCGGTGTCAGGACAGGCAAGTGTCAACACCAGGAGGGCTAGGAAATAACAGAGACTGGGAAAAATAGGAGCTAGGAGAAACGCTGGTTCACTTGGCAAAACAAGATGAACTGGCACAGTGAGACAGGAAACACAGGGCTAAATACACCGGGGACTAATGGGGAAAACAGGAGACACCTGGTGGTGGGTGGAGACAATCACCAAGACAGGTGAAACAGATCAGGGGGTGACAGTTTCAGTTCTAGCTAGTGTGAATGAGGCAACAATAGTTAACATCTCTAACGGTACATCAACTGGCGAAAGCTAGCCAAGTTCATTTTTCTTTTGAAACGGGACTAAACAAAGGCTACAAAACATTTCCGTACAAACAACAGCTGTTAGATAGCGATATTATATTGTAAATTTTACTCTATGACAGATAACTACAGGCCAGAGCTGACCTGGCTATGGTAGCTAGCTTATTTTTTCAACTCAGTCAAGAGGGGATGAAACATTAGCTAACTAACAAAACTAGCTCAGCACTGCGAATAAACACTTGTTTATTTTTTTTCTGTTGAGTTAAATAGCAGTTACCTTGCCAGCTACATCGGTAAACTAAAGAGTAGCCAGTTTCTGTTTTGCTTGCTTTTACAACTCAGTGAAAGAGCGCAACACATACACACTGGACTATGTTCAACTCTCCCTTTTCTGGTCCAGTCAGCCTTCCAGAAGCTTTGCCTTGACACACCCTGCCAGCCCGCTCTGGGTTGTCGGTGGGGTCCTAAATCCAGCCGGCTATACACTACCAACAGCCTACCCGACCGCTGAGTCCACATGCTCCTAAAGCACACCGTTGCCACTTTTTTGTATGACATTGCAATGATAAAACTGGGGGGGTGACAAGAATTCTGTAGGACAGCTGTTTCAGTAAAACCCATGAAATTGCTCATATTTGCTCTTTGAGGAAGGTATTCCTCAAGCTATGTGACATTGTATTGCTAAGAAGTATGACTCTCTGAAAGACTCTGAATCTCGCACAATTAATGAATGTGCCTACAAGACCGAATCCCAGATCACCTAACAAATCAACGCTGTTGGACATTCTTCCAATGACTTCCCCTCACAAATAGTGAGGGGTATCATTGTGCAGTGATCATTGTGCAATTGCTCGTGTTAGAAATACAAAAATGACCAAAGCCAAACCCGGTTATATTTTTAAAAGACATTTTAGACAGTTTGATGAGCAAGCGTTCTTACATGATTTGTACCATAATATTGACAGAGTAAGTCGGATTCCCGATGCTGACACTGCCTGGGACTATTTTTATATGAATTTTGTGTCCGTTTGTGATAAGCATGCCCCTGTGAAGAAATTTAGAATTGGTGGAAGGGACAATACCTGGTTTTCAGATAACTTGGCAGAATTATTTAGAAAGAAAAATGTCTCTTGGACTCAAGCTAGACATACAAATGCTCTGTTTGACTGGGCCTCCTCCGGAGCGCTGAGAAACAACTGTACAGGATTGATTAGGAGGTCCAAATAAGACTTATATCTAAATGAAGTCACAGAGAACCTAAACAACCCTACAAAGTTCTGGAAGCTAATCAAGTCAGTGTCAGGTTCTAATGTCTCCTCTGGCCTTCCTGACCATTTAATGATGGATTCGAATGAAGTGAAGGATAAAGCTGATGTTGTAGGTTTTTTTTTACAAGAACTTCATATCTGCTGGTTCAGTTTTTGGTAATGGTGGGGCCCAGGCCTCTAATGTAAGCTCTGTTGATCATGATCTTGGCCCTCATATGAACCATTTTAACTTTGAGCCTGTTTCTAATGCTGAGGTCTTTAAAGCACTAAAGGCAATAGACACTAAAAAAGGATCCCTACTTCTTAAATATAGCAGCTGGTATTATTACTGAACCTGTGGCTCACATTTTCAACTTGAGTCTCTTTACCAATTCCATACCCAGCATTTGGAAATCAGATTATGTCCTCACACTACTAAAGGGTGGAGATCCCTCAGATGCTAATAACTATAATCCTCTCTCTAAACTCCCTATCCTGGACAAAGTCAATGAATCCCTAGTGAACTCACAGTTAAAACATTTCTTAATGGAAAAGAACATACTGAGCAGGGTTCAGTCTGGCTTTAGATCGGGGTACAGCACCACAACTGCAGCTATGGCAAATTACATCATAAATGCACTTGATAAAAAGCAGCATTGTGCTGCTCTGTTTGTTGATTTATCAAAGGCCTTTGATTCAGTTGAACATGATTGTTGCTAGCTAGACTCCGTAACATTGGTCTCAGTGAAGGGTCAGTAAATTGGTTTAGGAACTATCTTTCTGACAGAACACAATGTGTATATGCTGACAATCCCAAGTCTAGCTTTCTTGAGACTAATAATATAATAATATCCACTTTAGCTCCTGTGTTGTTCTCAATTTTTATTAATTTATTAATGATCAATATGCAGATGATACAGTCATATATTAATTTACTCCTTCTCTGTTTCAGGCTGTTGAAGAGCTCCAGACTGCTTTTTAGTCACTGCAGCTCTGGTCTCAAACTGGTCTTGTATGTAAAAAAAAACAACTAAATTCATGACCTTTACCAGAGCTCGCACTCAGCCAGAAAAGGTTAGCATTGTCACATCTGGTGGATTATCCATTGACAAAGTGTCATCCTACAAATACCTAGGTATTTGGTTGGATGACAACATGTCCTTTAAGGTTCATATGAATAATCTTGTGAGGAAGCTTGAATTGAAATTGGGGTTTATTTTTTGTAATAAGGATTGCTTCCCGCTTGTGACTTGTTTAGGCCACTTTTCTCTCTGTAATTGGTTATTGTTGACTCATTGTTGACTCATTGTATATGCATGCAGCCTCCTCTGTCATACAGAGACTAGACTATGTTTATCATGAATCCTTGCACTTTATTACAAATGCCAAGTCACTCACCCACCATTGCACCTTGTACCAAATGTT
The DNA here is from genome assembly GCF_036934945.1 of Oncorhynchus masou masou. Taxonomy (NCBI): domain Eukaryota; kingdom Metazoa; phylum Chordata; class Actinopteri; order Salmoniformes; family Salmonidae; genus Oncorhynchus; species Oncorhynchus masou. The sequence continues at coordinate 487,418 of NC_088237.1, forward strand.
GGGTTGGATCTCACTTTATATGTGCAGAAATCTACATTTGTATGTGTTCATCTACAAAGGCCTTTTGGGTAAGCTCCCTCTTTACCTCTGTAGTCTGGTCTCCATCACCACCAGCAATTACCATACCCGGGCTGCTAGGTGGTTGCTACTTAAAGTCCCCAGGACATTTACAGTATTACATGCTGACCAGACCGGACACGTCGCGTGCGCGAGCGTCGCAAAATAAATTTAGAAATTCATGTTATTCAATTATTGCACCCCCACTGCTCGCACGCAGCCAACGAGCGTCTGCGTTGCCAAGGGCTAAGTTCTGCCTCTCCCATCTCCTTATTGGTTTATAGAAGCAGGTACCCACGTGCCATCTCCTCATTGGTTATACCCACGTGGGTGATTGAAAGACGAGCTGTTTTGCCGGTAGTCATGGTAATACTATGAAAGTTTTGATGCGATCACCATATTAATTCAACGATGAAAAAGCCTGGGAGGAGGAGAAATGACTAGAAACAATTCGGTTGGCCGTTTTATGTGTGGATTAATTTGTCGGAGTAGAGGACCTTGTGCATTTCAGGTAAAATAACAACTCAATGTTTATATCCCATGACAAATTAGCTAGCAACAGCAAGCTAGCTAAATAGGACAAAAGTGCAAGCTAACTAGCTAAATTGCCATACATGTTTAATAATGCTTTTCGACCTGTCCGTAAATTAATGTCATTGGTTCAGAGTTTGTTTTGATATTTTAACCTGCGTGTCATGACCATGTTTGGTATGAACGATAGCACGATATGCACGATAGCGCACGATGGCACACGCTCGCAGCCGGTTTGGGCTCCGTGTTAGGCAAAACTGCCTTCTCGTCTTGTGCACCAGAGACATGGAATAGTCTACAACCCATGCTTCATCTAGATATGTTAGGTCCACTGAATGAATTTAAAATGTTGATGGGAGACTCTGTTGCAGAGGAGTGTAAATGCTGTCTTTGGTGTGGATCATGTTGTTGAATTGTATTGTATTGTTGTATGTTTTAATTTGTAATGTATTGATTGGCCAGGTCGCCATTGGGAAAGAGACTCTGGGTCTCAGTGGGCTTTTCCTGGTTAAATAAAGGTTAAATAAATTAATTGTAAGGTCCTTCGGGTGATTCACAGTCATCGGACATCCTTAGATTGAAATGCAAGGTAAAAATGTTTTTGCTTTCAGCCCTGTCATTGAATTCTTTGTAGAAGAAACTAGGTTCCCATCCAATTGGCGACAGATTTTATGTGAATATTCTCAAATCTACAAAGAAAATATGCACATTTTCCAGTGGTGGAAAAAGTACCCAATTGTCGTACTCAAGTAAAAGGGAAAGTCCCCCAGTAAAATTCTACTTGAGTAAAACTCCAAAAGTATTTGGTTTAAAATGTTCTTAAGTATCAAAAGTAATGTTATTGCTAACATATACTTAGGTATCAAAGGTAAAAGTACACTGCTCAAAAAAATAAAGGGAACACTTAAACAACACAATGTGACTCCAAGTCAATCACACTTCTGTGAAATAAAACTGTCCACTTAGGAAGCAACACTTGCATAATCAATGCTTGGAGTTTGTCAGAATTTGTGGGGTTTTATTTGTCCACCCGCCTCTTGAGGATTGACCACAAGTTCTCAATGGGAATAAGGTCTGGGGAGTTTCCTGGCCATGGACCCAAAATATCGATATTTTGTTTCCCGAGCCACTTAGTTATTATCACTTTTGCCTTATGGCAAGGTGCTCCATCATGCTGGAAAAGGCATTGTTTGTCACCAAACTTGTCCTGGATGGTTGGGAGAAGTTGCTCTCGGAGGATGTGTTGGTACCATTCTTTATTCATGGCTGTGTTCTTAGGCAAAATTGTGAGTGAGCCCACTCCCTTGGCTGAGAAGCAACCCCACACATGAATGGTCTCAGGATGCTTTACTGTTGGCATAAAACAGGACTGATGGTAGCGCTCACCTTGTCTTCTCCAGACAAAATTTTTTCCGGATGCCCCAAACAATCGGAAAGGGTATTCATCAGAGAAAATGACTTTACCCCAGTCCTCAGCAGTCCAATCCCTGTACCTTTTGCAGAATATCAGTCTGTCCCTGATGTTTTTCCTGGAGAAAAGTGGCTTCTTTGCTGCTTTTCTTGACATCAGGCCATCCTCCAAAGGTTTCCGCCTCGCTGTGCGTGCAGATGCACTCACATCTGCCTGCTGCCATTCCTGAGCAAGCTCTGTACTGGTGGTGCCCCGATCCCACAGCTGAATCAACGTTAGGAGACGGTCCTGGTGCTTGCTGGACTTTCTTGGGCGTCCTGAAGCCTTCTTCACAACAATTGAACCGCTCTCCTTGAAGTTCTTGATGATCCAATAAATGGTTGATTTAGGTGCAATCTTATTGGCAGCAATATCCTTGCCTGTGAAGCCCTTTTTGTGCAAAGCAATTCATTGCAATTCATCTGATCACTTTTCCTAACATTCTGGAGTATATGCAAATTGCCATCATACAAACTGAGGCAGCAGACTTTGTGAAAATGTATATTTGTGTCATTCTCAAAACTTTTGGCCATGACTGTAGTACTTTCAAGTATTTTTACTTCAGTGCTTTACACCACTGGCATTATCCCACCAGTGGTGTGTATCCAACAGACTTCTTGAGGATAAAAACCAGTGTGTGATGGCATAGAGCACATAAAATGTATTTTTATTTGTCAAGCATCGATCATCATGTCACCAGAATAAGACCCTCAATATTTATTGGAAAGGAGCTTCAAGCTCATCACTGTGAATTTTCACCAACCTGTGAAGTTCATCATAACTTATTTAATCTGTAGCCTAATAAACTGCATTGTTTCCTGAGTCGTAGTGGGAGGACAACACACCATGTCATAATTTCCTGAAACTTCCTGTTTCCATCACAGCTGTCATTACTTTTTTTTATACAGTATGACTTTACTCTCGCATGTTTCAATCAAGGTAAAGTCATACGGTATATAAGAAAATCATGACAGGGCCTCCCGGGAATCGCAGCAGTCTTGTCACGTCTACTCCCACTCCTCCCCTCCGGCGTTCACAGTCGCCGGTTTACTAACCACTGATCCTGGCAACCATCATCATGATGAGCACCTGGCATCAATCATTACCTGGCATCAATCATTACGTTACAGAATACTGCCTCAACAAATGGAAGCAGCAGGAAATCAGAACTCCCTGATGGTCAACGAACAAGGATGCCTACTTAGTCAACACCATGACCAGATGGCGCACCTGGGGATGAACATACCTGAGAGGCGTTGACTTGAACTAGAGGAGGATACTCCACCACCAGTCAACCCAGCGAGCCAGCACACCAGCCCATTCAACAACCCGCTTAGGTTAGTGTTTGTCCCTCCCAGATAAATGTGACAGCACCTCATCTAAATACCGTGGCTTCCTACTACAGTGCTCCATCTACTTTGCCCACCAGATGGGAGCCCCAACCATCGAGAATTCCAAGGTTGCCATGGTTATTTCTCTGCTGACTGGGCGGTCGTCGGAATGGGCCACGGCCATCTGGGAGAGGAGGAGCTGGATTCGTATGAGGGGTTCATGGCTCTGTTCAGAGGTATCTTCGATCATCCACCGGAGGGCAGAGAGGGGTGAGCGCCTACTCCAACTACAGCAGGAGGACCAGACTACAGCTGAGTACGCAGTCAGCTTCTGGACAGTTGCAGCATCCAGTGGATGGAATGAGCCGGCGCTTCATGCGATATTCAGAAGAGGACTGCGTGAGGAGGTCCAGACGGAACTGGCCTGTCGAGAGGGCAACCTCTCCTTGGACACTCAGACTGTCATGGTTCCACCTGTCACCGGAGGGTAGCAGAGACCGTCCTAGAGACGTTAATGACACTCAGGCTGTCATTGTTCCACCTGTCACCAGAGGGCGGCAGAGACCATTCTAGAGACATTAATGACACCCAGGTGTGTCCTATTACTCATTATGATGTCCCTGTTAAAAGAGGTGTGTTTTCTGGTTTCCTTTGCTGTCCGTGCGTTTAGACTTAGTGTTTGTTGGTTCCCCAGTGTTACTGTGATCCTGCGGCTACAGTCTCTCAGTAAAGTATTGTTTATCCTTAACCACTGATTCCTCGTCTGGTCTCTTCTCTGTACCTTGGTCCAACTTTACCACATCACACCCTGCTCTGAATATCACCCTCTGTCCTCCTGTTATTCTCTTTCTCTGTCCCTGCTCTGAATATCACCCTCTGTCCTGTTATTCTCTTTCTCTGTCCCTGCTCTGAATATCACCCTCTGTCCTGTTATTCTCTTTCTCTGTCCCTGCTCTGAATATCACCCTCTGTCCTGTTACTCTCTTTCTCTGTCCCTGCTCTGAATATCACCCTCTGTCCTGTTATTCTCTTTCTCTGTCCCTGCTCTGAATATCACCCTCTGTCCTCCTGTTATTCTCTTTCTCTGTCCCTGCTCTGAATATCACCCTCTGTCCTGTTATTCTCTTTCTCTGTCCCTGCTCTGAATATCACCCTCTGTCCTCCTGTTATTCTCTTTCTCTGTCCCTGCTCTGAATATCACCCTCTGTCCTCCTGTTATTCTCTTTCTCTGTCCCTGCTCTGAATATCACCCTCTGTCCTCCTGTTATTCTCTTTCTCTGTCCCTGCTCTGAATATCACCCTCTGTCCTCCTGTTATTCTCTTTCTCTGTCCCTGCTCTGAATATCACCCTCTGTCCTGTTATTCTCTTTCTCTGTCCCTGCTCTGAATATCACATTCTGTCCTCCTGTTATTCTTTCTCTGTCCCTGCTCTGAATATCACCCTCTGTCCTGTTATTCTCTTTCTCTGTCCCTGCTCTGAATATCACCCTCTGTCCTCCTGTTATTCTCTTTCTCTGTCCCTGCTCTGAATATCACCCTCTGTCCTGTTATTCTCTTTCTCTGTCCCTGCTCTGAATATCACCCTCTGTCCTCCTGTTATTCTCTTTCTCTGTCCCTGCTCTGAATATCACCCTCTGTCCTCCTGTTATTCTCTTTCTCTGTCCCTGCTCTGAATATCACCCTCTGTCCTCCTGTTATTCTCTTTCTCTGTCCCTGCTCTGAATATCACCCTCTGTCCTCCTGTTATTCTCTTTCTCTGTCCCTGCTCTGAATATCACCCTCTGTCCTCCTGTTATTCTCTTTCTCTGTCCCTGCTCTGAATATCACCCTCTGTCCTAATGTTATTCTCTTTCCCTGTCCCTGCTCTGAATATCACCCTCTGTCCTCCTGTTATTCTCTTTCTCTGTCCCTGCTCTGAATATCACCCTCTGTCCTCCTGTTATTCTCTTTCTCTGTCCCTGCTCTGAATATCACCCTCTGTCCTCCTGCTATTCTCTTTCTCTGTCCCTGCTCTGAATATCACCCTCTGTCCTCCTGTTATTCTCTTTCTCTGTCCCTGCTCTGAATATCACCCTCTGTCCTCCTGTTATTCTCTTTCTCTGTCCCTGCTCTGAATATCACCCTCTGTCCTCCTGTTATTCTCTTTCTCTGTCAGGATTTGGACAGGGTTGTTCCGGGTTTTGGTCAGTAGATGTCCCCATTGTGCTTTTTGTCCCTATGTTTTTCCCTTGATCCCCATTATTATTTGCACCTGTGTCTCGTTTCCCCTGATTGTATTTAAACCCTTTGTTTCCCTCAGTTCTGTGCTCTGTGTTTGTATGTTAGCACCCTGCCCTAGTGTTCTGTGTGCTCTTGTCGATTCCGGGTGAAGTTCTTGTGGTATTCTGTTTTTCTCTTTCCCTGCTCTGAATATCACCCTCTGTCCTCCTGATATTCTCTTTCTCTGTCCCTGCTCTGAATATCACCCTCTGTCCTCCTGTTATTCTCTTTCTCTGTCCCTGCTCTGAATATCACCCTCTGTCCTCCTGCTATTCTCTTTCTCTGTCCCTGCTCTGAATATCCCCCTCTGTCCTCCTGTTACTCTCTTTCTCTGTCCCTGCTCTGAATATCAACCTCTCTCCTCCTGTTATTCTCTTTCTCTGTCCCTGCTCTGAATATCACCCTCTGTCCTCCTGTTATTCTCTCTCTCTGTCCCTGCTCTGAATATCACCCTCTGTCCTCCTGTTATTCTCTTTCTCTGTCCCTGCTCTGAATATCACCCTCTGTCCTCCTGTTATTCTCTTTCTCTGTCCCTGCTCTGAATATCACCCTCTGTCCTCCTGTTATTCTCTTTCTCTGTCCCTGCTCTGAATATCACCCTCTGTCCTCCTGTTATTCTCTTTCTCTGTCCCTGCTCTGAATATCACCCTCTGTCCTCCTGTTATTCTCTTTCTCTGTCCCTGCTCTGAATATCACCCTCTGTCCTCCTGCTATTCTCTTTCTCTGTCCCTGCTCTGAATATCACCCTCTGTCCTCCTGTTATTCTCTTTCTCTGTCCCTGCTCTGAATATCACCCTCTGTCCTCCTGTTATTCTCTTTCTCTGTCCCTGCTCTGAATATCACCCTCTGTCCTCCTGTTATTCTCTTTCTCTGTCCCTGCTCTGAATATCACCCTCTGTTCTCCTGTTATTCTCTTTCTCTGTCCCTGCTCTGAATATCACCCTCTGTCCTCCTGTTATTCTCTTTCTCTGTCCCTGCTCTGAATATCACCCTCTGTCCTCCTGCTATTCTCTTTCTCTGTCCCTGCTCTGAATATCACCCTCTGTCCTCCTGTTATTCTCTTTCTCTGTCCCTGCTCTGAATATCACCCTCTGTCCTCCTGTTATTCTCTTTCTCTGTCCCTGCTCTGAATATCACCCTCTGTCCTCCTGCTATTCTCTTTCTCTGTCCCTGCTCTGAATATCACCCTCTGTCCTCCTGCTATTCTCTTTCTCTGTCCCTGCTCTGAATATCACCCTCTGTCCTCCTGTTATTCTCTTTCTCTGTCCCTGCTCTGAATATCACCCTCTGTCCTCCTGTCCCTATTCTCTTTCTCTGTCCCTGCTCTGAATATCACCCTCTGTCCTCCTGTTATTCTCTTTCTCTGTCCCTGCTCTGAATATCACCCTCTGTCCTCCTGTTATTCTCTTTCTCTGTCCCTGCTCTGAATATCACCCTCTGTCCTCCTGTTATTCTCTTTCTCTGTCCCTGCTCTGAATATCACCCTCTGTCCTCCTGTTATTCTCTTTCTCTGTCCCTGCTCTGAATATCACCCTCTGTCCTCCTGTTATTCTCTTTCTCTGTCCCTGCTCTGAATATCACCCTCTGTCCTCCTGTTATTCTCTTTCTCTGTCCCTGCTCTGAATATCACCCTCTGTCCTCCTGTTATTCTCTTTCTCTGTCCCTGCTCTGAATATCACCCTCTGTCCTCCTGTTATTCTCTTTCTCTGTCCCTGCTCTGAATATCACCCTCTGTCCTCCTGCTATTCTCTTTCTCTGTCCCTGCTCTGAATATCACCCTCTGTCCTCCTGTTATTCTCTTTCTCTGTCCCTGCTCTGAATATCACCCTCTGTCCTCCTGTTATTCTCTTTCTCTGTCCCTGCTCTGAATATCACCCTCTGTCCTCCTGTTATTCTCTTTCTCTGTCCCTGCTCTGAATATCACCCTGTCCTCCTGTTATTCTCTTTCTCTGTCCCTGCTCTGAATATCACCCTCTGTCCTCTGTGTCTCCTGCTATTCTCTTTCTCTGTCCCTGCTCTGAATATCACCCTCTGTCCTCCTGTTATTCTCTTTCTCTGTCCCTGCTCTGAATATCACCCTCTGTCCTCCTGTTATTCTCTTTCTCTGTCCCTGCTCTGAATATCACCCTCTGTCCTCCTGTTATTCTCTTTCTCTGTCCCTAATTCTCTTTCTCTGTCCCTCTGTCCCTGCTCTGAATATCACCCTCTGTCCTCCTGTTATTCTCTTTCTCTGTCCCTGCTCTGAATATCACCCTCTGTCCTCCTGTTATTCTCTTTCTCTGTCCCTGCTCTGAATATCACCCTCTGTCCTCCTGTTATTCTCTTTCTCTGTCCCTGCTCTGAATATCACCCTCTGTCCTCCTGTTATTCTCTTTCTCTGTCCCTGCTCTGAATATCACCCTCTGTCCTCCTGTTATTCTCTTTCTCTGTCCCTGCTCTGAATATCACCCTCTGTCCTCCTGTTATTCTCTTTCTCTGTCCCTGCTCTGAATATCACCCTCTGTCCTCCTGTTATTCTCTTTCTCTGTCCCTGCTCTGAATATCACCCTCTGTCCTCCTGTTATTCTCTTTCTCTGTCCCTGCTCTGAATATCACCCTCTGTCCTCCTGTTATTCTCTTTCTCTGTCCCTGCTCTGAATATCACCCTCTGTCCTCCTGTTATTCTCTTTCTCTGTCCCTGCTCTGAATATCACCCTCTGTCCTCCTGTTATTCTCTTTCTCTGTCCCTGCTCTGAATATCACCCTCTGTCCTCCTGTTATTCTCTTTCTCTGTCCCTGCTCTGAATATCACCCTCTGTCCTCCTGTTATTCTCTTTCTCTGTCCCTGCTCTGAATATCACCCTCTGTCCTCCTGTTATTCTCTTTCTCTGTCCCTGCTCTGAATATCACCCTCTGTCCTCCTGTTATTCTCTTTCTCTGTCCCTGTTATTCTCTTTCTCTGTCCCTGCTCTGAATATCACCCTCTGTCCTCCTGTTATTCTCTTTCTCTGTCCCTGCTCTGAATATCACCCTCTGTCCTCCTGTTATTCTCTTTCTGTCCCTGCTCTGAATATCACCCTCTGTCCTCCTGCTATTCTCTTTCTCTGTCTCCTCCTGTTATTCTCTTTCTCTGTCCCTGCTCTGAATATCACCCTCTGTCCTCCTGTTATTCTCTTTCTCTGTCCCTGCTCTGAATATCACCCTCTGTCCTCCTGTTATTCTCTTTCTCTGTCCCTGCTCTGAATATCACCCTCTGTCCTCCTGTTATTCTCTTTCTCTGTCCCTGCTCTGAATATCACCCTCTGTCCTCCTGTTATTCTCTTTCTCTGTCCCTGCTCTGAATATCACCCTCTGTCCTCCTGTTATTCTCTTTCTCTGTCCCTGCTCTGAATATCACCCTCTGTCCTCCTGTTATTCTCTTTCTCTGTCCCTGCTCTGAATATCACCCTCTGTCCTCCTGTTATTCTCTTTCTCTGTCCCTGCTCTGAATATCACCCTCTGTCCTCCTGTCCTCCTGTCCCTAATATCTCCCTCTTCCTCCTGTTATTCTGTCCCTGCTCTGAATATCACCCTCTGTCCTCCTGTTATTCTCTTTCTCTGTCCCTGCTCTGAATATCACCCTCTGTCCTCCTGTTATTCTCTTTCTCTGTCCCTGCTCTGAATATCACCCTCTGTCCTCCTGTTATTCTCTTTCTCTGTCCCTGCTCTGAATATCACCCTCTGTCCTCCTGTTATTCTCTTTCTCTGTCCCTGCTCTGAATATCACCCTCTGTCCTCCTGTTATTCTCTTTCTCTGTCCCTGCTCTGAATATCACCCTCTGTCCTCCTGTTATTCTCTTTCTCTGTCCCTGCTCTGAATATCACCCTCTGTCCTCCTGTTATTCTCTTTCTCTGTCCCTGCTCTGAATATCACCCTCTGTCCTCCTGTTATTCTCTTTCTCTGTCCCTGCTCTGAATATCACCCTCTGTCCTCCTGTTATTCTCTTTCTCTGTCCCTCTGTCCCTGCTCTGAATATCACCCTCTGTCTCCTGTTATTCTCTTTCTCTGCTCTGAATATCACCCTCTGTCCTCCTGTTATTCTCTTTCTCTGTCCCTGCTCTGAATATCACCCTCTGTCCTCCTGTTATTCTCTTTCTCTGTCCCTGCTCTGAATATCACCCTCTGTCCTCCTGTTATTCTCTTTCTCTGTCCCTGCTCTGAATATCACCCTCTGTCCTCCTGTTATTCTCTTTCTCTGTCCCTGCTCTGAATATCACCCTCTGTCCTCCTGTTATTCTCTTTCTCTGTCCCTGCTCTGAATATCACCCTCTGTCCTCCTGTTATTCTCTTTCTCTGTCCCTGCTCTGAATATCACCCTCTGTCCTCCTGTTATTCTCTTTCTCTGTCCCTGCTCTGAATATCACCCTCTGTCCTCCTGTTATTCTCTTTCTCTGTCCCTGCTCTGAATATCACCCTCTGTCCTCCTGTTATTCTCTTTCTCTGTCCCTGCTCTGAATATCACCCTCTGTCCTCCTGTCCCTAATATCTCTTTCTCTGTCCCTGCTCTGAATATCACCCTCTGTCCTCCTGTTATTCTCTTTCTCTGTCCCTGCTCTGAATATCACCCTCTGTCCTCCTGTTATTCTCTTTCTCTGTCCCTGCTCTGAATATCACCCTCTGTCCTCCTGTTATTCTCTTTCTCTGTCCCTGTCCCTGCTCCTGTTATTCTGAATATCACCCTCTGTCCTCCTGTTATTCTCTTTCTCTGTCCCTGCTCTGAATATCACCCTCTGTCCTCCTGTTATTCTCTTTCTCTGTCCCTGCTCTGAATATCACCCTCTGTCCTCCTGTTATTCTCTTTCTCTGTCCCTGCTCTGAATATCACCCTCTGTCCTCCTGTTATTCTCTTTCTCTGTCCCTGCTCTGAATATCACCCTCTGTCCTCCTGTTATTCTCTTTCTCTGTCCCTGCTCTGAATATCACCCTCTGTCCTCCTGTTATTCTCTTTCTCTGTCCCTGCTCTGAATATCACCCTCTGTCCTCCTGTTATTCTCTTTCTCTGTCCCTGCTCTGAATATCACCCTCTGTCCTCCTGTTATTCTCTTTCTCTGTCCCTGCTCTGAATATCACCCTCTGTCCTCCTGTTATTCTCTTTCTCTGTCCCTGCTCTGAATATCACCCTCTGTCCTCCTGTTATTCTCTTTCTCTGTCCCTGCTCTGAATATCACCCTCTGTCCTCCTGTTATTCTCTTTCTCTGTCCCTGCTCTGAATATCACCCTCTGTCCTCCTGTTATTCTCTTTCTCTGTCCCTGCTCTGAATATCACCCTCTGTCCTCCTGTTATTCTCTTTCTCTGTCCCTGCTCTGAATATCACCCTCTGTCCTCCTGTTATTCTCTTTCTCTGTCCCTGCTCTGAATATCACCCTCTGTCCTCCTGTTATTCTCTTTCTCTGTCCCTGCTCTGAATATCACCCTCTGTCCTCCTGTTATTCTCTTTCTCTGTCCCTGCTCTGAATATCACCCTCTGTCCTCCTGTTATTCTCTTTCTCTGTCCCTGCTCTGAATATCACCCTCTGTCCTCCTGTTATTCTCTTTCTCTGTCCCTGCTCTGAATATCACCCTCTGTCCTCCTGTTATTCTCTTTCTCTGTCCCTGCTCTGAATATCACCCTCTGTCCTCCTGTTATTCTCTTTCTCTGTCCCTGCTCTGAATATCACCCTCTGTCCTCCTGTTATTCTCTTTCTCTGTCCCTGCTCTGAATATCACCCTCTGTCCTCCTGTTATTCTCTTTCTCTGTCCCTGCTCTGAATATCACCCTCTGTCCTCCTGTTATTCTCTTTCTCTGTCCCTGCTCTGAATATCACCCTCTGTCCTCCTGTTATTCTCTTTCTCTGTCCCTGCTCTGAATATCACCCTCTGTCCTCCTGTTATTCTCTTTCTCTGTCCCTGCTCTGAATATCACCCTCTGTCCTCCTGTTATTCTCTTTCTCTGTCCCTGCTCTGAATATCACCCTCTGTCCTCCTGTTATTCTCTTTCTCTGTCCCTGCTCTGAATATCACCCTCTGTCCTCCTGTTATTCTCTTTCTCTGTCCCTGCTCTGAATATCACCCTCTGTCCTCCTGTTATTCTCTTTCTCTGTCCCTGCTCTGAATATCACCCTCTGTCCTCCTGTTATTCTCTTTCTCTGTCCCTGCTCTGAATATCACCCTCTGTCCTCCTGTTATTCTCTTTCTCTGTCCCTGCTCTGAATATCACCCTCTGTCCTCCTGTTATTCTCTTTCTCTGTCCCTGCTCTGAATATCACCCTCTGTCCTCCTGTTATTCTCTTTCTCTGTCCCTGCTCTGAATATCACCCTCTGTCCTCCTGTTATTCTCTTTCTCTGTCCCTGCTCTGAATATCACCCTCTGTCCTCCTGTTATTCTCTTTCTCTTCCCTGCTCTGAATATCACCCTCTGTCCTCCTGATTCTCTTTCTCTGTCCCTGCTCTGAATATCACCCTCTGTCCTCCTGTTATTCTCTTTCTCTGTCCCTGCTCTGAATATCACCCTCTGTCCTCCTGTTATTCTCTTTCTCTGTCCCTGCTCTGAATATCACCCTCTGTCCTCCTGTTATTCTCTTTCTCTGTCCCTGCTCTGAATATCACCCTCTGTCCTCCTGTTATTCTCTTTCTCTGTCCCTGCTCTGAATATCACCCTCTGTCCTCCTGTTATTCTCTTTCTCTGTCCCTGCTCTGAATATCACCCTCTGTCCTCCTGTTATTCTCTTTCTCTGTCCCTGCTCTGAATATCACCCTCTGTCCTCCTGTTATTCTCTTTCTCTGTCCCTGCTCTGAATATCACCCTCTGTCCTCCTGTTATTCTCTTTCTCTGTCCCTGCTCTGAATATCACCCTCTGTCCTCCTGTTATTCCTCTGAATATCACCCTCTGTCCTCCTGTTATTCTCTTTCTCTGTCCCTGCTCTGAATATCACCCTCTGTCCTCCTGTTATTCTCTTTCTCTGTCCCTGCTCTGAATATCACCCTCTGTCCTCCTGTTATTCTCTTTCTCTGTCCCTGCTCTGAATATCACCCTCTGTCCTCCTGTTATTCTCTTTCTCTGTCCCTGCTCTGAATATCACCCTCTGTCCTCCTGTTATTCTCTTTCTCTGTCCCTGCTCTGAATATCACCCTCTGTCCTCCTGTTATTCTCTTTCTCTGTCCCTGCTCTGAATATCACCCTCTGTCCTCCTGTTATTCTCTTTCTCTGTCCCTGCTCTGAATATCACCCTCTGTCCTCCTGTTATTCTCTTTCTCTGTCCCTGCTCTGAATATCACCCTCTGTCCTCCTGTTATTCTCTTTCTCTGTCCCTGCTCTGAATATCACCCTCTGTCCTCCTGTTATTCTCTTTCTCTGTCCCTGCTCTGAATATCACCCTCTGTCCTCCTGTTATTCTCTTTCTCTGTCCCTGCTCTGAATATCACCCTCTGTCCTCCTGTTATTCTCTTTCTCTGTCCCTGCTCTGAATATCACCCTCTGTCCTCCTGTTATTCTCTTTCTCTGTCCCTGCTCTGAATATCACCCTCTGTCCTCCTGTTATTCTCTTTCTCTGTCCCTGCTCTGAATATCACCCTCTGTCCTCCTGTTATTCTCTTTCTCTGTCCCTGCTCTGAATATCACCCTCTGTCCTCCTGTTATTCTCTTTCTCTGTCCCTAATATCTCCCTTTCTCTGTTATTCCTTTCTCTGTCCCTCTGAATATCACCCTCTGTCCTCCTGTTATTCTCTTTCTCTGTCCCTGCTCTGAATATCACCCTCTGTCCTCCTGTTATTCTCTTTCTCTGTCCCTGCTCTGAATATCACCCTCTGTCCTCCTGTTATTCTCTTTCTCTGTCCCTGCTCTGAATATCACCCTCTGTCCTCCTGTTATTCTCTTTCTCTGTCCCTGTCCACCCTCTGTCCTCCTGTTATTCTCTTTCTCTGTCCCTGCTCTGAATATCACCCTCTGTCCTGTTATTCTCTTTCTCTGTCCCTGCTCTGAATATCACCCTCTGTCCTCCTGTTATTCTCTTTCTCTGTCCCTGCTCTGAATATCACCCTCTGTCCTCCTGTTATTCTCTTTCTCTGTCCCTGCTCTGAATATCACCCTCTGTCCTCCTGTTATTCTCTTTCTCTGTCCCTGCTCTGAATATCACCCTCTGTCCTCCTGTTATTCTCTTTCTCTGTCCCTGCTCTGAATATCACCCTCTGTCCTCCTGTTATTCTCTTTCTCTGTCCCTGCTCTGAATATCACCCTCTGTCCTCCTGTTATTCTCTTTCTCTGTCCCTGCTCTGAATATCACCCTGTCCTCTGTCTCTCCTGTCCCTAATATCTCTTTCCTCTGTCCCTGCTCTGAATATCACCCTCTGTCCTCCTGTTATTCTCTTTCTCTGTCCCTGCTCTGAATATCACCCTCTGTCCTCCTGTTATTCTCTTTCTCTGTCCCTGCTCTGAATATCACCCTCTGTCCTCCTGTTATTCTCTTTCTCTGTCCCTGCTCTGAATATCACCCTCTGTCCTCCTGTTATTCTCTTTCTCTGTCCCTATTCTCTGTCCTCCTGTTATTCTCTTTCTCTGTCCCTGCTCTGAATATCACCCTCTGTCCTCCTGTTATTCTCTTTCTCTGTCCCTGCTCTGAATATCACCCTCTGTCCTCCTGTTATTCTCTTTCTCTGTCCCTCTGAATATCACCCTCTGTCCTGATTCTCTTTCTCTGTCCCTGCTCTGATATCACCCTCTGTCCTCCTGTTATTCTCTTTCTCTGTCCCTGCTCTGAATATCACCCTCTGTCCTCCTGTTATTCTCTTTCTCTGTCCCTGCTCTGAATATCACCCTCTGTCCTCCTGTTATTCTCTTTCTCTGTCCCTGCTCTGAATATCACCCTCTGTCCTCCTGTTATTCTCTTTCTCTGTCCCTGCTCTGAATATCACCCTCTGTCCTCCTGTCCCTATTCTCTTTCTCTGTCCCTGCTCTGAATATCACCCTCTGTCCTCCTGTTATTCTCTTTCTCTGTCCCTGCTCTGAATATCACCCTCTGTCCTCCTGTTATTCTCTTTCTCTGTCCCTGCTCTGAATATCACCCTCTGTCCTCCTGTTATTCTCTTTCTCTGTCCCTGCTCTGAATATCACCCTCTGTCCTCCTGTTATTCTCTTTCTCTGTCCCTGCTCTGAATATCACCCTCTGTCCTCCTGTTATTCTCTTTCTCTGTCCCTGCTCTGAATATCACCCTCTGTCCTCCTGTTATTCTCTTTCTCTGTCCCTGCTCTGAATATCACCCTCTGTCCTCCTGTTATTCTCTTTCTCTGTCCCTGCTCTGAATATCACCCTCTGTCCTCCTGTTATTCTCTTTCTCTGTCCCTGCTCTGAATATCACCCTCTGTCCTCCTGTTATTCTCTTTCTCTGTCCCTGCTCTGAATATCACCCTCTGTCCTCCTGTTATTCTCTTTCTCTGTCCCTGCTCTGAATATCACCCTCTGTCCTCCTGTTATTCTCTTTCTCTGTCCCTGCTCTGAATATCACCCTCTGTCCTCCTGTTATTCTCTTTCTCTGTCCCTGCTCTGAATATCACCCTCTGTCCTCCTGTTATTCTCTTTCTCTGTCCCTGCTCTGAATATCACCCTCTGTCCTCCTGTTATTCTCTTTCTCTGTCTGTCTGAATATCACCCTCTGCTCCTGTTATATCTTTCTCTGTCCCTGCTCTGTCCTCTGTCTGTTATTCTCTTTC
This sequence comes from Oncorhynchus masou masou, assembly GCF_036934945.1. Classification (NCBI taxonomy): domain Eukaryota; kingdom Metazoa; phylum Chordata; class Actinopteri; order Salmoniformes; family Salmonidae; genus Oncorhynchus; species Oncorhynchus masou. The sequence continues at coordinate 502,749 of NC_088237.1, forward strand.
TCTGTCCCTGCTCTGAATATCACCCTCTGTCCTCCTGTTATTCTCTTTCTCTGTCCCTGCTCTGAATATCACCCTCTGTCCTCCTGTTATTCTCTTTCTCTGTCCCTGCTCTGAATATCACCCTTGTCTCTTTATTCTCTTTCTCTGTCCCTGCTCTGAATATCACCCTCTGTCCCTGTTATTCTCTTTCTCTGTCCCTGCTCTGAATATCACCCTCTGTCCTCCTGTTATTCTCTTTCTCTGTCCCTGCTCTGAATATCACCCTCTGTCCTCCTGTCCCTATTCTCTTTCTCTTTCTCTGTCCCTGCTCTGAATATCACCCTCTGTCCTCCTGTTATTCTCTTTCTCTGTCCCTGCTCTGAATATCACCCTCTGTCCTGTTATTCTCTTTCTCTGTCCCTGCTCTGATTCTCTTTCTCTTTCTCTGTCCCTGCTCTGAATATCACCCTCTGTCCTCTTTCTCTGTCCCTGCTCTGAATATCACCCTCTGTCCTCCTGTTATTCTCTTTCTCTGTCCCTGCTCTGAATATCACCCTCTGTTATTCCTCCTGTTATTCTCTTTCTCTGTCCCTGCTCTGAATATCACCCTCTGTCCTCCTGTTATTCTCTTTCTCTGTCCCTGCTCTGAATATCACCCTCTGTCCTCCTGTTATTCTCTTTCTCTGTCCCTGCTCTGAATATCACCCTCTGTCCTCTCTTTCTCTGTCCCTATTCTCTTTCTCTTTCTCTGTCCCTGCTCTGAATATCACCCTCTGTTATTCTCTTTCTCTGTCCCTGCTCTGAATATCACCCTCTGTTCTCTTTCTCTGTCCCTGCTCTGAATATCACCCTCTGTCCTGTTATTCTCTTTCTCTGTCCCTGCTCTGAATATCACCCTCTGTCCTGTTATTCTCTTTCTCTGTCCCTGCTCTGAATATCACCCTCTGTCCTCCTGTTATTCTCTTTCTCTGTCCCTGCTCTGAATATCACCCTCTGTCCTCCTGTTATTCTCTTTCTCTGTCCCTGCTCTGAATATCACCCTCTGTCCTCCTGTTATTCTCTTTCTCTGTCCCTGCTCTGAATATCACCCTCTGTCCTCCTGTTATTCTCTTTCTCTGTCCCTGCTCTATCACCCTCTGTCCTGTTATTCTCTTTCTCTGTCCCTGCTCTGATATCACCCTCTGTCCTCCTGTTATTCTCTTTCTCTGTCCCTGCTCTGAATATCACCCTCTGTCCTCTCTGTCCCTGCTCTGAATATCACCCTCTGTCCTTGTTATTCTCTGTCCCTGCTCTGAATATCACCCTGTCTGTCCTCCTGTCCCTATTCTCTTTCTCTTTCTCTGTCCCTGCTCTGAATATCACCCTCTGTCCTCCTGTTATTCTCTTTCTCTGTCCCTGCTCTGAATATCACCCTCTGTCCTCCTGTCCCTAATTCTCTTCCTCTCTGTCCCTGCTCTGAATATCACCCTCTGTCCTCCTGTTATTCTCTTTCTCTGTCCCTGCTCTGAATATCACCCTCTGTCCTCCTGTTATTCTCTTTCTCTGTCCCTGCTCTGAATATCACCCTCTGTCCTCCTGTTATTCTCTTTCTCTGTCCCTGCTCTGAATATCACCCTCTGTCCTCCTGTTATTCTCTTTCTCTGTCCCTGCTCTGAATATCACCCTCTGTCCTCCTGTTATTCTCTTTCTCTGTCCCTGCTCTGAATATCACCCTCTGTCCTCCTGTTATTCTCTTTCTCTGTCCCTGCTCTGAATATCACCCTCTGTCCTCCTGTTATTCTCTTTCTCTGTCCCTGCTCTGAATATCACCCTCTGTCCTCCTGTTATTCTCTTTCTCTGTCCCTGCTCTGAATATCACCCTCTGTCCTCCTGTTATTCTCTTTCTCTGTCCCTGCTCTGAATATCACCCTCTGTCCTCCTGTTATTCTCTTTCTCTGTCCCTGCTCTGAATATCACCCTCTGTCCTCCTGTTATTCTCTTTCTCTGTCCCTGCTCTGAATATCACCCTCTGTCCTCCTGTTATTCTCTTTCTCTGTCCCTGCTCTGAATATCACCCTCTGTCCTCCTGTTATTCTCTTTCTCTGTCCCTGCTCTGAATATCACCCTCTGTCCTGTTATTCTCTTTCTCTGTCCCTGCTCTGAATATCACCCTCTGTCCTCCTGTTATTCTCTTTCTCTGTCCCTGCTCTGAATATCACCCTCTGTCCTCCTGTTATTCTCTTTCTCTGTCCCTGCTCTGAATATCACCCTCTGTCCTCCTGTTATTCTCTTTCTCTGTCCCTGCTCTGAATATCACCCTCTGTCCTGTTATTCTCTTTCTCTGTCCCTGCTCTGAATATCACCCTCTGTCCTCCTGTTATTCTCTTTCTCTGTCCCTGCTCTGAATATCACCCTCTGTCCTCCTTTCTCTGTCCCTATTCTCTTTCTCTGTTATTCCCTCTGTCCCTCTGAATATCACCCTCTGTCCTCCTGTTATTCTCTTTCTCTGTCCCTGCTCTGAATATCACCCTCTGTCCTCCTGTTATTCTCTTTCTCTGTCCCTGCTCTGAATATCACCCTCTGTCCTCCTGTTATTCTCTTTCTCTGTCCCTGCTCTGAATATCAACCTCTGTCCTCCTGTTATTCGCTTTCTCTGTCCCTGCTCTGAATATCACCCTCTGTCCTCCTGTTATTCTCTTTCTCTGTCCCTGCTCTGAATATCACCCTCTGTCCTCCTGTTATTCTCTTTCTCTGTCCCTGCTCTGAATATCACCCTCTGTCCTCCTGTTATTCTCTTTCTCTGTCCCTGCTCTGAATATCACCCTCTGTCCTCCTGTTATTCTCTTTCTCTGTCCCTGCTCTGAATATCACCCTCTGTCCTCCTGTTATTCTCTTT